>NW_003805109.1:297859-400303 GCF_000255335.2 Galendromus occidentalis | reverse complement strand
AGATGACGAAGCCCTCGAGGAGGTAGAGGTCGTGATCGAGAGCTTGAAATTCGTTCCGAAAAAATCGACGCACGATATCAATTTCACTTCTATCGGATACCCCGATCTGGAAGTCCTGAAACCGATGCTCGTTGAAGCCACGAGCTCGAAAAAAGACGTTGTCGAGGAGAGCACCGTCATTTTCATTGACAACGATCGCAGACCGAAGAAGAGAACTATCAAAACGACCGCTACGAAATCAGGAGTCCTCGTACGAGACATCGAGACGTGCGAAGTTTCTCCGGAAACGTTCGACTTGAGTCTGATTCGACCAGGAGAAGTCATCGACGAAACAACTCTCGCTAAGGTGGGGAAGACAAAGAAAATGAAGAAGAGGACCTCTGAGGTGAAACCTTCGGGTGAATCAGTCGAGAGAACTGTGACAACGACCACTGTGACCCCACGAGAGTTTGCCGTGACCGACATTGTTGAGGATGTTGTTGAAGAAATGGTCGAGGAGATCGTGCTGCCAGATGGGAGACTCTCCACCATCACCACAACGACCACGAAACGGCCCGATGGCACCGTGGAAACAGAAATTGAGGAAGTGGTTCCGTCGGGACCAGAACCGCTCGAGGCTATCGAGCAGGATGAAATCAAGACGCGTTCCAAGAAAACGAGGAAGCCGAAGAAGGACAAACCTCGAGCTGAGGAGGGGTCAGTAGACGGCGTCACCACCTCCGATGAGGGTCCGAAGAGTCAATTCACTACAGAGGACACGATCGAGCTCGAAACCGGCAAGATCACAAGAAAGACAACCACGGAAACTGTTCCCGACGAGAGAGGAGGAGAAAGTCCCGTTACCGTTGAGATAACCGTCTACAAACCGAAACCAGAACACAGGTTTGTGGACGTCTCCTCTATTGGTTTGCCTGAGCTTGAGGTGAGATCCAGAACACCCTTCGAAGTTGTGGACAGAGAAATCACAGAACAGGTAGTGGAAGTCAAGCACTCCACGAAAGATGGGAAGCCGGTCAAACGGAAGACAACGACGAAGAAAACGAAAAAACCTGATGGCACCATCGAAATGATTGTGACAAAAGAAATCGAGGAAACCTTGCCTGGGGAACAAGAGCCATCTCCGACTGAGCCTGTTATCTCGCATGGAGGGGCACAAGTGGAGGAAATGGTCCCTGGAATTCCAGAGTTCATGACCAAGCGGCTGAAACCTCGCGGGAAGCCTAGCAGGATCTACGACGATCGAGCACCTGATGATCAGTTCGTTGTACTCAGTGAGACAGACATCGAGCTGGGCGTGGCAGAGGTGAAGAAACGAAAACTGTTGCGGAAGAAACCATCGAATATTGCAAATCGAGGGGAAGAACTTTCTCTAATCGAGATCACGACTCTCCGCAAACACGACGATCATCAGGACATCAGCCTGGAATCCATCGGTTATCCGGAGCTGGATGTCTTGCAAACAATTCCGATCAACGTCGATTCGCTCGGAAGACCGTCAGAAGAAATCACGGAGCAGCGAGTCATCTCGCAGATCGATGCTGAATGCAGAAAGCGACGAAAAACCGTCAGAAAGTCCAAGAAACCTTATGGCACCGTCTGTAAGACGGAGGAAACCACTCTCTTCACTCCCGATGAGTGGGAAACCCTTCCGCACACTTTTGATCTCCAACCAGTGGAACAAAGTGAAGATGTCGAGTTTGATTCCGGCAAGATAACACAACGGAGGAAAACTAAGAAAGTCCTCAAACCGGATCACGTTCACTCCACCGAGATCACAGAAAAATGGGAATTCAAGCCCGAACCGAAATTCTTCGCCGTTGTATCGCCCGCTGACGTTGGACATCCGGAGATGGCGGTGACTGAGACAATGCCAGTGTCCAAGGACCTCTACGGGCGCCCGATCCGTGATATTGTAGAAGAGCATACGACCACGGAAATCGAGCCTCTGAGGAAGACAACGACCGTCGAAACGAAAAAGAAGCGCAAAGACGGTGTATACGAGAGAACTCTCGATGTTCTTACCGAGGAGACTGACCAACCACAGCCTCTAGAATTCGACCAAATAGTTGAGGATAACATCGTCCTCGATGTCGGTAGGATCGAGAAGAAGAAAGTCAAAAAGAAGAAACCTCGAGATGACGAAGCCCTCGAGGAGGTAGAGGTCGTGATCGAGAGCTTGAAATTCGTTCCGAAAAAATCGACGCACGATATTAATTTCACTTCTATCGGATACCCCGATCTGGAAGTCCTGAAACCGATGCTCGTTGAAGCCACGAGCTCGAAGAAAGACGTTGTCGAGGAGAGCACCGTCATTTTCATTGACAACGATCGCAGACCGAAGAAAAGAACTGTCAAAACGACCGCTACGAAATCAGGGGTCCTCCTTCAAGACATCGAGACGTGCGATGTTTCACCGGAATCGTTCGACTTGAGTCTGATTCGACCAGGAGAAGTCATCGACGAAACAAAACTCGCCAAGGCCGGAAAGACCAAGAAAACAAAGAAGAGGACCTCTGAGGTGAAACCTTCGGGTGAATCAGTCGAGAGAACTGTGACGACGACCACTGTGACCCCACGAGAGTTTGCCGTCACCGAAATTGTTGAGGATGTTGTTGAAGAAATAGTCGAGGAGATCGTGCTGCCAGATGGGAGACTCTCCACTATCACCACCACGACCACAAAACGGCCCGATGGCACCGTGGAGACAGAAATTGAGGAAGTGGTCCCGTCGGGACCAGAACCGCTCGAGGCTATCGAGCAGGATGAAATCAAGACGCGTCCCAAGAAAACGAGGAAGCCGAAGAAGGACAAACCTCGAGCTGAGAAGGGGCCAGTAGACGGCGTCACCCCCTCCGATGAGGGTTCGAAGAGTCAATTCACTGCAGAGGACACGATCGAGCTCGAAACCGGCAAGATCACAAAAGAGACAACCACGGAAACTGTTCCCGACGAGAGAGGAGGAGAACGTCCCGTTACCGTTGAGATGACCGTCTACAAACCGAAACCAGAACACAGGTTTGTGGACGTCTCGTCTATCGGTTACCCTGAGCTTGAGGTGAGATCCAGAACACCATTCGAAGTTGTGGACAGAGAAATCACAGAACAGGTAGTGGAAGTCAAGCACTCCACGAAAGATGGGAAGCCGGTCAAACGGAAGACAACGACAAAGAAAACGAAAAACCTGATGGCACCATCGAAATGATTGTGACAAAAGAAATCGAGGAAACCTCGCCTAGGGAACAAGAGCCATCTCCGACTGAACATGTTATCTCGCATGAAGGGGCACAAGCGGAGGAAATGGTTCCTGGAATCCCAGAGTTCATGAGCAAAAAATTGAAACCCCGCCGTGAGCCTGCTCGAGCGTACGAGGATAGGACACCGGATGATCGATTTGTTCTCCTCAGCGAGAGCAACATCACGCTCGATGTAGCGGATGTGACAGAACGAAAAATGCTCCGCAAGAAACTTCCCAGGAAGCCTCACCAACCGGAAGAAGTATTCCTCGTCGAAATCATCACCGTGCGCAAGCACGAGGATCATCGAGAAATATCTCTCGACTCGATCGGCTACCCTGAGCTGGAAGTGATGCAGACGGTTCCAGTCAGCGTCGATTCCTCAGGGACCCCGATTGAGGAGATCGTTGAGGAGCGCTTCTCGTCGCAGATCAATGCCGAGGGCAAAGAGCGCCGAAGGACCATCAGAAAGTGCCAGAAGCCGGATGGTACCGTTTCAAAGACGGAGGAAATAACCCTACACAATGCCGACGAATGGGAGATCCTGCCTCAGCTTTCAAGTGTGCAACCGGTGGAAGAACTAGAGGAAATCAAATTCGACTCCGGCAAAATTTCGAAGCGGAAGAGGACCAAGAAATCCAAAGGCCCCAAGGATTCGGTTTCTACTGAAGTCACAGAAGCTTGGGAATTCAAACCAGAAGCGAAGTTTTTCAGCATCGTCACACCCCAACGGATCGGATTCCCTGAAATGGAAGTCGTTGAAACGATGCCAGTCGTCAAGGACATTCATGGACGTCCAGCTCATGATATTGTCGAGGAACACACGAGGGTTGAAATTGAGCCCGGGAAGAAGAAAACGACCGTTGAGAAGAAAAAGAAGCGCAAGGACGGGGTCCACGAGAGAACTCTGCATTCAGTCACCGACGAAACTACGGAACCGGAGCCGCTGACATTCGACCATATGGTCGAACAGAGCGTCGTTTTTGAAATCGGGAAAATCGAGACGAAGAGAGAAACTAGGAAAGCTCCTAAACCCGAAGAGCCTTTGGAGAAGATCAATTTCGTCGTTGAGAGTCTCAAGTTTACACCGAGAAGAACTCCGCGAGAGATCAACTTCACATCGTTGGGCTATCCTGAATTGGAAGTTCTGAAGCCGATGCTTGTGGAAGCGATGAGCTCGAGGCAAGACCTTGCCGTGGAGAGCACCGTGATTTTCATGGACAATGATCGTAAGCCGAGGAAGAAGACAGTCAAAACTACGGCAACAAAGTCCGGTGTACTCCTTCAGGACATCGAAAGCTGGGAAGTTTCGCCAGAAAGTTACGATCTGACCCTGATTCAGCCGGGTGAAGTCATTGATGAAACGACTCTTGCTAAGACAGGGAAGACCGAAAAAATCATGAGGAAGGCCTCCGAGCCGACACCCTCTGGTGAATCAATCGAGAGAACTGTGACAACGACCACTGTGACCCCCCGAGACTTTACTCTGACCGACATTGTTGAGGATGTTGTCGAAGAAACGGTCGAGGAGATCGTGCTCCCAGATGAGAGGCTCTCTAGGATCACCACGACAACCACGAAACGACCCGATGGCTCTGTAGAAACGAAAATCGAGGAAGTGACGAGCCCTTCTTCGGAATCTCTCGCGAACATCAAGCCGGCTATAGTTCGGAAAAGCCCAGAGAAATCGAGAAAGTCAAAGAAGGGCACAACTCAACTTGACGTGGCGCCGGAAAAAAGCTTCCCAACCTCAGACGTGAGCCAAGAGGTTCCGTTCACGACCGAGGACACGATTGAGCTCGAAACCGGCAAGATCACGAGGAAGACAATCACTGGAGCTTTTGCCGGCGAGGATGAAGTGGAAAGTCCGGTGACTGTGGAGATAACTGTTTACGAACCAAAACCAGAACACAGGTTTGTGGACGTCTCCTCTATTGGTTTCCCTGAGCTCGAGGTGAGATCTAGAACACCCTTCGAAGTTGTGGACAGAGAAATCTCAGAACAGGTAGTGGAAGTCAAGCACTCCACGAAAGATGGGAAGCCGGTCAAACGAAAGACAACGACGAAGAAAACGAAAAAACCTGATGGCACCATCGAAACTGTTGTCACGAAAGTAATCGAGGAGGCTCTGCCTGGGGAAGGAGAACCCTTCCCGACTGAACCCATTGTCTCGCACGAGGAGGCACAAGCCGAGGAAATGGTCCCTGGAATTCCGGAATTCATGACCAAGAAGCTGAAACCTAGCCGGAAGCCCACCCGAGTGTACGAAGATCGAGCACCTGATGATAAGTTCGTTGTACTCAGTGAGACAGACATCGAGCTGGGTGTGGCAGAGGTTAAAGAACAAAAACTTCTTCGCAAAAAACCGTCAAAGAGTCCGCTCCGAGGGGAAGAACTTTCGCTCATCGAAATCGTGACTCTCCGTAAACACGAAGATCATCAGGACATCAGCCTGGAATCCATCGGTTATCCGGAGCTTGATGTCTTGCAAACAATTCCGATCAACGTCGATTCGCGGGGAAGACCGTCAGAAGAAATCACGGAGCAGCGAGTCATCTCGCAGATCGATGCTGAAGGCAGAGAGCGACGAAAAACCGTCCGAAAGTCCAAGAAACCAGATGGTACCGTCTGTAAGACGGAGGAAACCACTCTCTTCACTCCCGATGAGTGGGAAACCCTTCCGCACACTTTCGATCTGCAGCCTGCCGAAGAAACGGAGGAAATTGAATTTGATTCCGGAAAGATAACAAAACGGAGGAAAACTAAGAAAGTCCTCAAACCGGATAGCGTTCACTCCACCGAGATCACAGAAATCTGGGAATTCAAGCCCGAACCGAAATTCTTTGCCGTTGTATGGCCTGCTGACGTTGGACATCCGGAGATGGCGGTGACTGAGACAATGCCAGTGTCCAAGGACCTCTACGGGCGCCCGATCCGTGATATTGTAGAAGAGCATACGACCACGGAAATCGAGCCTCTGAGGAAGACAAGGACCGTCGAAAAGAAAAAGAAACGCAAAGACGGTGTATACGAGAGAACTCTCAATGTTCTAACCGAGGAAAAATGACCAACCACAGCCTCTAGAATTCGACCAAATGGTTGAAGATAACATCGTCCTCGATGTCGGTAGGATCGAAAAGAAGAAAGTCAAAAAGAAGAAACCTCGAGATGACGAAGCCCTCGAGGGGGTAGAGGTCGTGATCGAGAGCTTGAAATTCGTTCCGAAAAAATCGACGCACGATATCAATTTCACTTCTATCGGATACCCCGATCTGGAAGTCCTGAAACCGATGCTCGTTGAAGCCACGAGCTCGAAGAAAGACGTTGTTGAGGAGAGCACCGTAATTTTCATTGACAACGATCGCAGACCGAAGAAGAGAACTATCAAAACGACCGCTACGAGATCAGGGGTCCTCCTTCAAGACATCGAGACGTGCGAAGTTTCACCGGAAACGTTCGACTTGAGTCTGATTCGACCAGGAGAAGTCATCGATGAAACAAAACTCGCCAAGGCGGGAAAGACCAAGAAAACAAAGAAGAGGACCGCTGAGGTGAAACCTTTGGGTGAATCAGTCGAGAGAACTGTGACAACGACCACTGTGACCCCACGAGAGTTTGCCGTGACCGAAATTGTTGAGGATGTTGTCGAGGAAATGGTCGAGGAGATCGTGCTGCCAGATGGGAGACTCTCCACCATCACCACCACGACCACAAAACGGCCCGATGGCACCGTGGAAACAGAAATTGAGGAAGTGGTTCCGTCGGTACCAGAATCTCTCGAGGGTATTAGGCCGGATGAAAGCAAGAGGAGTCCTAAGAAAACGAGAAAACCGAAAAAGGTCAAACCCCGAGCTGAGGAAGGGCCAGTAGGCGGCGTCACCACCTCCGATGAGGGCCCGAGGAGTCAATTCACCACTGAGGACACGATCGAGCTCGAAACCGGCAAGATCACGAAAAAGACAACCACGGAAACTGTTCCCGACGAGAGAGGAGGAGAACGCCCCGTTACCGTTGAGATAACCGTCTACAAACCGAAACCAGAACATAGGTTTGTGGACGTCTCGTCTATCGGTCTTCCTGAGCTTGAGGTGAGATCCAGAACACCCGTCGAAGTTGTGGACAGACAAATCACAGAACAGGTGGTAGAAGTCAAGCACTCCACAAAAGATGGGAAGCCGGTCAAACGGAAGACAACGACGAAGAAAACGAAAAAACCTGATGGTACCATCGAAATGGTTGTCACGAAAGAAATCGAGGAGGCTCTGCCGGGGGAAGGAAAACCATCTCCGACTGAACCCATTATCTCGCACGAGGAGGCACAAGCGGAGGAAATGGTCCCTGGAATTCCAGAATTCATGACCAAAAAGTTAAAGCCTCAACGGAAGCCCACCCGAGTGTACGAAGATCGAGCACCTGGCGATCAATTCGTCGTGCTCAGTGAGAGCGAAATCACGCTCGATGTAGCGGATGTGAAGGAACGAAAACTTCTTCGTAAAAAACCGTCAAAGAGTCCGCTCCGGGGGGAAGAACTTTCGCTCATCGAGATCGTGACTCTCCGTAAACACGAAGATCATCAGGACATCAGCCTGGAATCCATCGGTTATCCGGAGCTGGATGTCTTGCAAACAATTCCGATCAACGTCGATTCGCTCGGAAGACCGTCAGAAGAAATCACGGAGCAGCGAGTAATCTCGCAAATCGATGCTGAAGGCAGAAAGCGACGAAAAACCGTCAGAAAGTCCAAGAAACCAGATGGCACCGTCTGCAAGACGGAGGAAACCACTCTCTTCACTCCCGATGAGTGGGAAGTCCTCCCGCACGTTTTCAGTCTGCAGCCTGCCGAAGAAACGGAGGAAATTGAATTTGATTCCGGGAAGGTTACAAAACGGAAGAAAACTAAGAAAGCAGTCAAATCAGATGACGCAATCCACACCGAAACCACAGAAATCTGGGAATTCAAGCCCGAGCCAAAGTTCTTCGCGCGTGTCACGCCCGAAACCGTTGGATATCCCGAAATGGAGGTTGTCGAATCTATGCCCGTCGTCAAAGATGCATACGGTCGGCCGATTCGAAATATCGTTGAAGAGCACACGCTCATCGAGACCGAGCCGGGGCAGAAGAGAACGGTCCGTGAAAAGAAGAAGAAGCGTAAAGACGGTGTCTACGAAAGAATTGTCGATGATCTGACCGAGGAGACTGATAAACGACAGCCCCTGACATTCGACCGAATGGTCGAGCATAACATAGTTCTAGATATCGGTAGGATCGAGAAGAAGAAAGTCGCCAAGAAAATACCTCGGCCGAATGAGCCTCTCGAGCAGCTTGAAGTCGTGGTCGAGAGTTTCAAATTCACTCCGAAAAAGTCGACCAATGAAATTAATTTCAATTCAATCGGCTACCCTGAATTGGAAATTCTGAGGCCGATGCTCGTGAAAGCGACAAGCGCCGGACGAGACGTTTGTCGAGAAAGTACAATCGTTTTCATGGACGTCGACGGGGAACCAAAGACGAAAACCGTGAAGAGCACGGCTTCGAAAACTGGGGTCATCACCCAGGAGGTCGAAACCTCTGATCTGGTCCCCGAATCGTATGACTGGTCAACGGTACAACCAGGAGAGGTGGTCGACGAGACGACCGTGGCAGAAGAGGAAACGACTAAAAAGACGAGAAAAACTTCGACGCAAATCGCCTCGACAGGCGATGTCGTCGATTGTGTACTAACCGTCACTTCTGTGACACCTCATGTTTACACGGTGTCGTCGATGACTCACGACATAGTTGAGGAGACTGTTGAGGAGATAGTTTTCCCTGACGGGATAGTAGCCACGGTCAGGACGACCGAAATCCAGAAGATCGACGGTTCGAGGGAAATTAGAGTTGAGGAGATAAAGCCACATGAAACCCGAACGGTATCAGATGAAACACCACGAGGTGGGTGGAGTCGCCACTGGCTTCCGGATGAGCAGCTTTTGGCGCGGCTTTGTGATCGGCTTTTGATCGAGGCGCGATCCGATTCATACAATCATGGCTTTTTCATACTTCATATGCTTTTTCATCGCTTATTCGAAACCTCGTTCCAATTATTGCTGATATGCGCCGCCGTATATTCTGTATGGATGAAAGCGGTCGAGAACCATTATGGCTGTGGAGCACGTTGAGGAAATTCAGATCCGCTCGGCGCATTCTATGCATCTGCGAGAGAACGGCTCTCACGCGGATTCTCGAGCTTACGCGATTTCGATGCTTATCATTTATATTTCAGGCTTCTTGAAGTCTCTCTAGACAGAGAGAGCTTTTCATGCTTCGTTCTATAATGCTTTCCATCCCGAACCGGGGAATGATTTAAGAGCTTTGGGATTCATCGCTTGAGTTATCGCTGAACGCGCGGGAATATGCTTGTTGTTGGGAAAGGGAAAAACGGTCCAATATTTTCTCCCATTCCCCCATTTGGCTTCTCAAAGAATGATAGGACGGAAGTCCAGCGTTGGGAGAGAGCAAGTTGTCAAGTTATTGCCAGAGATTCAAGAGTTCGCCTCGCTTCGCAAGCTTCGGTACACGATTAGCTCAGTTGCCGTCTTACTTGAGACTCAATCCCTGAAATTTCAGAAGCGGTGCAGCGGAAGCCCAGGAAGAAAGTTGCCTTCAAGCCAATTGTTCACGAGGACGTGAGCTTCGAGGAGTTCGAGTCTCCACCCGAGGTCCAGGAGTCCACTGAGGAAGTTCTGCGACTGGCGCCGCTGCAACCCCTGCAGCACATCGTACCCAAACCGGAAAAGCCGGTGCTGGAGGAAATATCCGCGGAATCCGAGATTCCGTCGACAAGCGAAGCGGCACCGACGGAAGAAGAGCCCTCCGACGAGTTCTTCACTGGAAGCAGCCGAGTTACGCTCGGCGCTAAAGAGAAGCCCAAGAAGCCTAAGAAGCGTCCATCGGTTCAGAAAGAACGGGAGGACAACATAGAACAACCGACGGCAGTGATAAGCATCGGGAAACTCACGACAGAGGAACGACACGACATCACCGTAGGGAGCACGGAGTATCCTGGAGTAGAGGTCCAACAACAGTACAAGCGTCCTGTTGACGTTGATTCCAGAGCCTCGGACGAACTTGAGCACGCCGAGATCGAGGCTCAATCGAAGAAGCAGCTCATCGTCGAAGAGATCTTGGAAGAACTCTTAGTCGAAGAGAGGGAGGAACAACCCTTCGAAAGCTCCCTCAGCGAAAAAGTAGACATCGTCTTCCCGAGCAGACGCAAGCCGAAGAAACAGAAGGCCACAGTGCCCGCCCAGAAAGATACAGAGATCGTCGAGCAGCCGTCAACCGTGATATCGATCGGTAGACCAGAAGAGGAGACCAGCCATGAGATCGTTCTGGAGAGCGATGGATATCCGGACTTCGATGTACGTCAAGACCTCAAGTATCCAGTGGAAGTCGATTCCACGGCGCCCGAGCAGCTGGAACGAGCCGAGATTGAATCCATGCCGAAACAGATGATCGTTGAAGAGATCATCGAAGAAGTGGTAGAAGAACTCGGAGAACCGGTTTTCGAAACGACCCTGAGCGAGACCACCGACCTCATGATCAGGCAGAAGGAGAGGCCGAAGAAGTCGAAGAAACGTCCATCGGTTCAACGGAGCGACGACCTCCCCGAGCAACCGACAACTCTCATCAGCATCGGCAAGCCACGAGAAGACAAGGGAGCGGAAGTCTCCGTCGGGAGCGAGCAGTATCCCGACATCGAGGTTCGGCAAGATTACAAACGTCCCGTCGAGCTCGATTCCGTCGCTTCCGAGGAGCTTAAACGTTCCGAGATTGAAGCAGTGCAAAAAGCAGTCGTCGAAGAGATTCTCGAAGAAGTCATTATTGAGGAGATCGAGGGAGATACACCGAAAGAGCGTATTTCCGGAGTCGAGGTCAGCGAGAAGAAGGACGTTGTACTCGCGCCGAAAGGCCCAGCGAAGAAACCGAAGCGGAAACCATCGACTCAGAAAGAGGACAAGGAACTCATTGAGCAGCCGATAACGTCGATCAGCATAGGCAAGCCCGAGGAAGCGACAAGCCACGAAATCGTCGTGGCAAGCGAGGGCTATCCCGACGTCGATGTCAGGGACGAGTACCAGCGTCCGGTAGTTATCGACTCGACGGTTTCCGACGACTTGAAACGTTCTGAAATCGAAGCCATCCGTGAGAGAGTCGCCGCGGAGGAGGTCATTGAAATTCCGGCGGAAAAAGCCACAGAGGAAGAACCGTTTGAAACTACCCTCAGTGCGCAGGAGAGCGTAGATCTCCTCCAGAAGGAGAAACCGAAGAAGCCCAAGAAACGTCCATCGATCCAGAAAGAAATCGATAGAGTTGTGGAGGATCAACCGTTGACTCTCATCAGTATAGGCAAGCCCTCGGTCGAGACGCATCACGAAATCATCGTCGCAAGCGAAGAACATCCCGACGTTGAAGTAGAACAAGAGTATAGGCGTCCTGTAGATGTCGATTCGAGGGCTCTGGATGAACTGAAGCGAGCCGAGATCGAAGCTGCGCCGAAGAAAGAGCTCGTGATTGAGGAAATAGTCGAGGAGGTATCAGTTGAAGAAGTACACGATGATCAACCTGAGGAACAAACTTTCGAGACTTCCGTCTCAGAAACGAGTGATGTCAAACTGGCCAAGGGAGACAAAACGAAGAAACCCAAGAAAAAACCACAGTTGCCCGCGGAGGAAACCGTAGAGCGAACCGATGTTGTTATAAGCGTTGGGAAGCTCGACGGAAAGAAAGACCATGAAATCGTGGTGGGAAGCCGAGAATATCCTGACATCGAAATTCAACAGCAGTATAAACTCCCCGTTGACATCGAATCCTCAACTCCTGGTGAGATCGTTCATACTGAGGTCGAAATGATGCGCGAGAAGAAAGTAATTGAAGAAACTCCTCAGGAGGTGATCGAGGAAGTGGTTGGAGAGATTGTCGTTGAAGATCAGCCGTTCGAAACTATTGTCAGTGAGACGAGCGACGTACACTTGGCTCAGAAGGAGCTTCCGAAGAGGCCGAAGAAACGGCCATCAGTCCAGAAGGAAGAAGCCGTGATTGAGCAGCCCACCGCCATCCTTAGCGTTGGCAAACTCATCAAGGAAGAGCTTCATGAAATTTCGGTGGAAAGTGATCAGTATCCCGATTTCGAGGTTCAGCAGCGGTACGAGCGACCTGTGGTCATTGATTCCACGGCTCCGGATGAGTTGAAACGCGCCGAAATCGAAGCTGTGCCGAAGAAAACGACCGTTGAAGAAATTATCGAAGAGACAGTGGTTGAAGAAACGGCAGAGGAGGTGCGGCCGGACGAGCAGCCATTCGAGACTTCTTTGAGTGAAAAGATCGACCTCAAGTTGAAATCGAAAGAGAAAGCGATACGACCAAAGAAGAAGCCCTCGGTCAAGGAGGAAGAGGAACTGATCGAGAAACCTGAAACTGTAATCCTCACGATAGGAAAGCCCAAGGAAGAGGAGCACCACGAAATAACTGTGGTCAGTGATGAATTCCCCGATTTCGACGTGACGCAAGACTACAGACGGCCGGTAGACGTAGACTCATCAGCTCCTGAAGAGTTGAAGCACGCTGAAATCGAGGCAGAGCCTAGGAAACCGACGTCCCGAGATGTAGTCGAGGAGATCATTGACGAGCTGGTGGAGGAGAGTGTAGACGAAGACCAACCTTTCGAGACCAACGTCCTCGAGAAGAGTAATTTGACGCTCACGCAGAGAGAAACCACAAGGAAGCCCAAGAGGAAACCTTCGGTTCAAAAGGAAGAGCTAGTCATGCAGCAACCGTCGACTGTTATCTGTTTGGGCAAATTGGACAAAGACGTCCAGCATGATATCACTGTGGCTAGTGGCGAATATCCCGAACTCGAAATCCAACAGGATTACAAACGCCCGGTGGACGTCGACTCGACGACTATCGAAGAGCTGAGACGCGCGGAGATCGAAGCGGCGCCGACGAGGCCGGTCGTCATCGAAGAGGTTGTCGAAGAAGTCGAAGAGGAAAAACCCGAAGATCAAACTTTCGACACCACAGTCTGCGAGAAAACGGATGTGAATTTGCTTGTGAAAGGAAGACCGAAGAAACCGAAGAAGAGACCCTCCGTCCAGGATGAAGAGCAAGAGGTCATCGAACAACCAACAACATTGATCAGCATCGGAACGCCGCAGAAGAAAGAACACCATGAGGTTATGGTCGCCAGCGATGCATATCCCGACATCGACGTGAAGCAGGAATACAAGCGCCCCGTCGATGTGGATTCGGCGGCTCCACATGATCTGAAACACACGGAAATCGAAGTCGTTCCGAAGAGAGAGGTCGCTGACGCAGTCATACAGGAAGTGGTGGCACAAGCTGAGGAGGAGGAGGAGGCGCCCGAAGAAGAACCCTTCGATACCACAGTCAAGGAAACCAGCGACGTTACGTTACTACAGAAAGAAGCGTCGAAGAAACCAAAGAAACGACCCTCGGTCCAAAAAGTTGAGAAAGATCTCATCGAGCAGCCCTTAGCGATCATAAGCATAGGCAAGCCTGAAAAGAGAACGCATCACGAAACCAGCGTCGCTAGCGAGGGATATCCCGAATATGAAGTTGAGCAGGAATACAAACGACCTGTGAACGTAGATTCGACCGCTCTCGACGAGCTGAAACGCAGCGAAATCGAGACTGTGCCGAAGAGACGAGTCCTACAAGTAGAATACTCTGAAGAACAACCTGTGGAAGTCACGCTGAGCACCCCGAAAGATATCACCTTCACCGAGGTTCAGGGGAAGCCGAAGAAAACGAAGAAGCGACCTTCGCTCCGGAAAGAGGAAACCGTAGTCGAGCAAGCCCAGACGACCGTCATAGACGATAAACCTGAAGTGTACGAATATCGCAGAATCGTTACGGAAGCCGCCTCGCCTGCGACAGAGGAGTCCAAACGAGAACAGGTATCAATCGTAGAGGTCGAGGAGAAACCAGAGGTCAAAGGTACGTGAATCCCCCATCGGACCGAATCGTATACTGAATTATTTCATTATTGGACTTCATACACAAACAGACACAAACTCTGCATGCCTTCTTGCATCTTCCAAAGCACGATCTGATCGAGTGAATTGTCAACTCGAGTCCCAATCAAATATGGTTCCTAAGAGCGTCGCAAATGTTTTTCAGAAGCGATTCCATCTGCGGTGACCTATGGCGTCGTCGAACTCAAGAAAGAACCGCTCAAGGAGGATATCGTCCAACCGAAGCCGGAGACCAAGGAAGACGTGGCAGAGGATGTCCTCGTGGACATCTCCGTGGGCAAAATGCCGAAGCCAGGGGACAAAGTCGTTAAACTGGAATCTAAGGAAGTACCTGAGCTGGAATGGGAAATCGAGCAGGTCATCGAAAAAGACGTTACTGTCGAGAGCACCGGTTATGAAGTGGAAATGATGCCCGTAACGCCAAGTGAAGTCACGATCACGACCGAGAGCATTGTGCAGGAGATCGTGGAGAGGGTTCCGGAAAAAGCCACGCCTGCTCCGTCTGTCACGGAGGCCTCTGATGTGACTTTGGCTCCGAAAGAGAAGCCCAAGAAGCCCAAGAAACGGCCATCCGTTCAGAAAATCGAGGAGGAGATCATCGAACAGCCGAGTGTCGTTATCAGCATTGGAAAACCCGAAAGGGAGGAACAACACGAAATAAGCGTAGCCAGTAGCGAATATCCAGACTTCGAAGTCGCGCAGCAGTACAAACGTCCTCTCGAGGTCGACGCATCCGCTCCCGATGAACTGCTGCGTGCAGAGCTCGAAATGACGCCCAGGCAGGTGGTCGTCGAAGAAATCGTCAGAGAAGTGGTCGAACAAGAAGTGGTCCTCGAGGAGATCGTGGAAGAGACCGTGGAAGAGCAGCCCTTCGAGAGCACGGTCAGTGAACGGACGGACGTGACTATCGTGCAGAAAGACAAACCGAAGAAACCGAAAAAACGGCCTTCGCTGCAGAAAGAAGTGGAAGCTCCGGTGGAGCAGCCCTCGACCGTCATTAGCATCGGGAAGCCGAAGAAGGAAGAAGCTCGACACGAAATCACCCTGGCCAGCGATGAATATCCCGACATTGAAGTTCAACAAGAGTACAAGCGACCTCTCGAAGTCGATTCTACCGCCCCTGAAGAGCTGAAGCATTCTGAGATCGAAGCCGTACCCAAGAGGGTTGTTGTCGAGGAGGTGGTCGAGGAAATCGTCGAAGATGTTGAGGAGGTGGTCGAAGAGGAACAACCTTTCGAGACGTTAGTCAGCGAGACAAGTGACGTTACGTTGGTGCCGAGAGAGACTCCTAGAAAACCAAAGAAACGACCATCGGTGCAGAAGGATGAAGAAGTAATCGAACAACCCTCAACTGTTATCAGTGTCGGTAAGCCGAAAAGAGATGAAGCACATCATGAAATTACACTCGCGAGTGAAGAATATCCTGACATCGGAGTGCGACAGGACTACCAACGACCTTTGGATGTCGATTCGACAGCTCCCGAAGAACTGAAGCATTCCGAGATCGAGGCTTCACCGAAGAAAGTTGTTGTCGAAGAGGTAGTCGAAGAAATTATCGAAGATGTCGAGGAGGTGGTCGAAGAGGAGCAACCTTTCGAGACGTTAGTCAGCGAGACAAGTGACGTAAGGTTGGTGTCAAAAGAGACTCCTAAAAAACCAAAGAAACGACCATCGGTGCCGAAGGAAGAAGAAGTTGTCGAACAACCCTCAACTGTCATCAGTATCGGTAAACCGAAGGAAGAGGAAGCACGTCATGAAATTACGTTGGCGAGCGACGAGTACCCCGACATCGAGGTCAAACAGGAATACCGACGACCCCTGGATATCGATTCGACAGCTCCTGAAGAACTGAAGCATTCTGAGATTGAGGCCGCACCAAAGCGAGTCGTTCTCGAGGAGGTGGTCGAGGAAATTATCGAAGATGTGGAGGACGAGCAACCTTTCGAAACGATGGTCAGTGAGACGAGTGACGTGACCTTATTGCCGAAGGAAACTCCGAAAAAACCCAAGAAACGACCCTCTGTGCAGAGGGAAGAGGAGATCATCGAACAACCTTCAACCGTAATAAGCATCGGCAAGCCCCTGAGGGAGGAAGCGCGTCATGAAGTCATTCTCGCGAGCGAGGGATACCCCGACATCGAAGTTAAACAGGAGTACAGGCGGCCCCTGGATGTCGATGCGACAGCTCCGGAGGAGCTGAAGCATTCTGAGATCGAAGCTATCCCGAAAAGGGTCGCGGTCAAAGAGATTGTCGTCGTCGAGGAAATTGTCGAAGATGTTGGAGAGGTCCCCGAGCAAGAGCAACCTTTCGAGACGACGGTCAGCGAGACTAGCGATGTCACCTTGATGCAGAAAGAGATTCCGAAGAAACCTAAAAAACGACCTTCAGTACAGAAAGAAGAGGATACCATCGGACAACCCTCGACTGTCATCAGTGTCGGCAGACCGGTCAAAAAAGAGGAGCATGAGATCGCCGTCACAAGCAACGAGTATCCCGACTTTGAAGTAGAGCAATCCATCAAAATGCCGATACGAGTTGACTCCGTTAGCGAGACTGTCAGCGAACTTGAAAAAGTTTCTATCGAAGTCATGAAACAGCCGAAAGACTCAATAACCGAGGAAACGGGTGAGTTAATGACTAAGGACCGTGGAAAAATCGTTCTCCGGAAGCCGAAGTTCGATGAGTCGCCACTCGAGAGCCGAGTGGATTATGAAGATAGGTTGTCGCAACCGTGTCCAGTTCGCTATAATGAGAATTGTGTTTTTTCCAGACTTCACGCCGTCGGACGTTTCCGAAACTGTGGTCACACTCAAGAAGAAGGAGCCTGCCCGTGAGGAAGAGGAGGTCATCGAGGAGCATATCGTGGAGGAGGTCTCCGAAGACGTCGCGGTGGACATTTCCGTGAGCAAAGTTATCAAACCCGCAAACGTAGTCGAAGTTCAGTCGAAGGAGATTCCCGAGTTGGAATGGGAAATCGGGCAAGTTATCGAGAAAGAGGTCACCGTCGAGAGTACGGGCTACGAGGTCGAATTCATTCCGGCCGAGCCCAAACCAGGTGAAATTACGGTGACAACTGAGAGCATCGTTAAGAAACCTCAAGTCGTCGGGTTAGAACAACAGCCGGAACGTCAGAAGAAAGTCGAGGAGGAGAAGCGTATCACTGTCATTCAAGAAATTGAAGAAGTAACCAAGCGGCACGATATCATCATCGAGGCGAAGACTAAGAAAGGTATCACAGAAATACGCATTCATAAAGTGCCCGAGCACGCAGACGAGTTCACTGATTCTATTGACGACGAGGTTTGCCGCGAATTCGACATCGCTCCACAGCCGAAACACACGCCAAGCGTTTCCATTCCCGATCAGACAGCCTTGGAGATCGGGCACACACACGCACTCGAGTCTCCAGCAGAACACAGTACCCCCCAAACGTCAACGAAATCTGCCGTAATCGGTGTCACGCCAATGATCAGTGCGAGCGTCGGTGAAGTTCAGACGAACGACACCACGGCCTCTCTGAGTCCAGACACTGTAATCGAACAAACTCCGAATAAATCCATGGACACGATGCAGACGATCGCGGTCGAAGAGCCACTAGTACACGAGCAAGCCATTCCGTACGCGGCGCGGCCTGCGAAGACGAATCAGGCAACCGCAGACATACTTCCCCAAACTCCACTCTCGGTCGAGAACACGCTGGTCTCGGAGAACACAGGCACCACACGTGATGAACAGCCAGTTCCGAACCAAGCCTTCACCGACATGGTCCATCAAAAGGCTCTTTCGGTGACACAAGTCACACCGAACGACAAGGAGCAGGGCATTGAAGCTTTCTCGGCGCCTGACGTGAAGTTACAAACGGTGAGGAACGTGAACGTCCTCGCAATTCCCGAAACTTCCGAACTGTTGACCTCTGTGGCCGAAATCGATACCGACACGAAATCGGCAACTGGGACGATTCTACCACAGACCGCGCTTGACGTAACGCAGTGGCAGTCTGAGATGCGGGAGGAGGTTTTGAAAGACGAGACGCCGTCGGAATTCAAATTAGAGCCCGAATTGCTGCCGCAGCAAGCTCTGACGATTTGTGAGAGTGACGTGTCTCTGAAAGAGGGCGTCGTAGATATCGAACGCTCGCAAACGGCCAACGCGAAAGCTTTCTACACGGCGGAGTACGAAACCATAATCGAGGAGATCATTCTTGCGAACAAAGAAGGAGAATTCGAATCCAAGCAACCCGATCTCTTGACGAGCGTGTTTTCCTTCGATACCCAAACTCCGCTTCTGAACCTCTACAACACCGAGTTGGATTCGGAAGAGATTTTCGAAGTAGAGGAAATCATAGAGAAGGCCGCTTCAAGGAGTTTCACCGGTATTACGCTGCCGGAGGTGACGGAAACGCAGCCCATCGAGACGGTGGGGAAGGAGGCGCTCGAGAAGCCTGAACACCAGCAAGGTAAGATCATCCACGACCTCCGAAACGCGGTCCAAATCACGGATGTGGTGGCCGCCGATGTCGAAGCCAAACATCAGGAACAACCGACCCCCGAGCAGAAACAACTTCGTCCCGAGCTCGTCCCGTCACTCGCCCTCTCGGTCAACGAAGTACTCACATCAGAACAGGGAGAGGACGTGGTTGAAGAGGTTCATCCGAGAACTCAGAAGAACCTTTCCGACGTTGCTCTCCAGGAAGCGGTGAACGTAACCATGACGGTCGTCGCTGACAAGGAGGAGCTCTTGCCCGAGGCCAAGCTACCGAGACCTCAGAAACTAGATCAGAGGGAAACGGTGGACAAGAAGAAAGCTCCGCAGGTCAGCGAGACGATCTTGAACGAGAAAGAACTCTCGATGGGAGATTTCGTCTACGATACTCAGAAAGCGTCGACGGAACTCCTCGAGCAGTCGGCGATGACAGTTCTGCAGACGAGAGACAACGAGAGAGAGAGGGAATGCATAATCGAAACCCCGAAACAAGACCGAGCGCAGCTCGACATTATTGGAATGTCTTCAATATTAGCAACCGAAACGGTCGCTGAGGAAAAAGAATCGCCGTTCACGCGGGCTCCGACAGAGACCAAACCGGTGGCCTATCGTTTCGATACATCCCAAGCCACAATGAACTCGGAGCAGTTCGTGATCGACACGGAGACTGAGCTCGAGATACCGAGAGTCGCGTCTAAAACAGCGGAAGCGACCCTGAAACCATCCGAGAACATCGACGTCGCTCAGCTCAACGGATACGAGTCCACAATACCTCTGGAAACGCAAAAACCAGACGACAGTCACGCACAAATCGACTTCGCGGAGAAAATCGCGTTCGAGACCGCTCAAACGGTTCTACAAGATAAAGAAGGTTCATTTTCGATCGAGGAACCAAAGTCGAAGAAAGCGAAAACCATCTCATCCGAGCTCACCTCTCTCGAAATTCTCGAGCAGTTGGGTCTGATCGGATTGAACGATCAGCCGAGCTTGGTGTTTGATTTGCAGAAGCCGAACGTGGATCTGATCGAAAACCAAACTGTCTACATCGAAGAGATTGTCATACTCGAGAACGAAGAAGACTGCGATTTTGTCGAGCCCGCCAGCAAGCGGATGGACTTCACCCTGATCGAGAGCACAGCCAGCGCTGTGTCCCAGGTGACGCCGATGGACAATGTCGGGAGCCACAAGGCCGAGGATGCGCCTGCGAGTAAGAAAATCGATTTCGCCTTCCTTCCGAACGTTTCGTCTGAAGCTTTCGAAACAACGCCGTATGGCAACACCGCCGACCTGACTGACGCGAAACTTTCCGGAGAGGAAGCCAAACCCGCCTTCCAGCTCTCCGAAGAGATAATCTGTCAGCAAACCGAAAGCGCCATCAAAGAGGAATACCTGCCGAAGTTCGTATCTCCGGACGGCAGGAACCTTCGATTCACGCTCGGCCACGAAAAACCGATCGAGGTGAGGGAATCGACCGCGTTCGAGACCTTCGGTGATCTTACCGAAGAAATCCGTGTCGGTCAATCGGCGACGGTGGATTTGCTTGTCGAGTCCGCTTTGACCGGACAGATCACGAATCCGAACGAGAAGGAGGAAGTTTTCACCAGACCAGAGCTGCCCCTTTCGGCCGCAAAACAGACGCTCTTGCCACAGGAGCCCCTGACCGTATCCGAGTTCCACATGGACAAGGAGAAAGTCCTCGAGGCCCAAATCAAGCCCGAGTCGCATTTGCTGTCAGCCAACATTGACGTTCAGTACGCTCGTACTGCTGCAGAGGTCTTGCTGCTCGACAGCGAGAAACAAGTCACGACTGAGAAGCCCGACTCGACGCGAGTGGCGCCTAATATTCTGGCGAGCGAGGCCCTCGAAGCTAGGCTGGTCCAACCGATCGAATCGGAAATGATCACGTTCGAAACGGTTCCCGCGGACTCCAAAGCTGCCGAGGGAGTTTTCGTGCCTCAAGTGCCCGTAACGGTTCAAGAGGCACTGACCACCGAGAAGGAGGATCACTTCACTGCGTTATCAGCAAGAAGCGAAAACGCTATTGCGGATTTGGTGCAGCAACAAGCTCTCGGAGTTGGTGTATCGCATGAGCTCGAGATGGAGAAGGATCTGAGCCTCGATGCGAAGATTCCCGAACTACAAGCTGAACCCGTTCTGGACTCTGTCGTCGCTTTGGACGTTTCTGTCCAGCAGCCGTTGACTGGCGCCGATCAATTCGAAGAGCCGAAGCCTTCGACGTCAACATTGACGGTCGGCGAGGTGGACGGCCACCGTGCCGCCCAGTCGCAAATGCAGTCGGCCTGCGAACACGAGGACGTTTACATCGAGTACGTTCTGCCCGAGCAACACACAGGCAGCGTCGGTGCATTCGAATGTTTCTGCGTGGGTCAAGTTGCCGAAGTCCAATCGCTCCTCAAAGAGGATAGTTTCGAGGTTCTTCGGCCCGAGGAGAAGAGGTCCAAGATCGAATTCACCATCAAAGAAGCGCTCGGAGTCGATATCGTCCAATTCAACGACGCGGAAACGCCTTTCGAGGAATTGATCAGAGGCATGACGGCCCGTCAGGTTCAAGAACTGCTCGAGGCCGTGGAGATCGCAGACGTGGTCCAGGCGAACAAGGAGGGAGACTTGGAGCTTCCTGCCGTGCCCGAGAGCCACAATCTGCAGCAGAGAGCCGTTATCCTCATTTACCACACTCCGGAGCAATTCGCTGTGCAAGCGAACGAGGTTGAAGAAGCCTTTAGAGTTCAGAAACCGGAAACCGGCAAATCGGTGGTTTCGTTCGACGTACAAGAATCCAAAACCATCTCGGAACAAGTGCTCGTGGACAAAGAATCGACGATGCCGGACTTTTCGAGACAACCAGCGCACGAAGCCTCTCTGGAAATAAATCCTCATCAGACCAGTCTCGAGGTCGGCTTGACAACCGCCCAGTACAACGAGCAAGAACTAATTCTATCCAAAATCACGGAGGAGCAAGCGAGCCCACAGATGCTGCCCCAGACGGCTCTGCAAGTCAAGTTCACACAGCCCGAGCTCAAAGAGGGTGCGTTCGAAAGGGAAACGGTGCCGCACACTTCGGTTTCGCCCGCGATGACGCAATCGCTGACGGAACTCGTGGTGTCGCAGGTTGCCAGCGACGACACGCTCGGGTCCGTGGAGACGCGTGCGCCCACGACTTCGAATCTCCATCAAGTGATCGACGAACAGCTCCCGTTGGCCGTGAGCGATCTCATGGCCGGGGAAATGGCTCGACCGACATGCGTCGAATTAAAGTACGTCACGGACAAGGCAGATATGGATCTCGAGACGAGCAGAGGCATCACCGTCACGGAGACAACCCTCGTGGACAAAGAAGGTACCAAGGAGTACCCTCAGCCGATAACATCGCTCGCAGCCGTCTCCATCGGCGAAACGGAGGCGTTGTCCGTGTCCGCCATCGAAACAGCCGAGTTCGAGTCCGTCCAACCGGAGGACCAAGCCCCGATAACGCTGAACGCGGTCTCGGACATCATCCCTCACATCGCGTTGGGTGTCACGGAAACGAATACCGGACTCGGAAGCCAGAAACTGACGTTGGAAGAGCCGATGGGAGCCGTGGCCGACACCAAACTCATCAGTCAGCACTCCGTTCAAGTTACGGAGACCATTACGAACGACTCCAGGGAGGAGCTCGCCGAAGAAGCGAAGAAACAGCCTTCGTCGGCGACGCAGTCGATTCCCCCGATGGATAGCCTCGAGGTTCAGATCGTCGAAACCCTCCAGTCCACCGGTGAAGTCAAGCCCGAGGAGCTCGTGAGCGATCAGGCGAAACGTGACCTCATACCGGTCACGGCGATGGGCGTCTCGAGCGTGACCACCTCGCAGGTTCCCGTTGATTTTATCGAGGAGGCTCCGTTGAGCAAATCCTGCACCGTTCACACGGAGACCGTTCAGAGACAGGCGATCAGCGTGCACGAAACAGTTCTCGATGACAGCAAGAGCGATTTCGAGACCGCGGTGCCCCAAACAGGTTCCGCTCGACCGGATGTTCTGCCGTTGGAGAGTGTTTCCAGATTCGAGGTCACGGACGCTCTCAAGGAGAGCGAATTCACTCCGGTGAAGCCGACCGAACACAAGCCCAAAATCTCGCTCCCCGCCCAGAAACATCTGACGGTCTGCGAGACGATCGATAGCGACCTGACGTCGGGCCTGGCCGAAAAAGCGCCGGAAGCCGACTCGGCTCAGTTCTCGGTGCAATCGACTATCGGAGTCGCTGTGAACGAGGTGATGATAAACGATACGGAACTTCCGTTCGATTCGGAAGTAGAGCGTCCATCACACAACGCAGAACAGATCCTCGAGAAGCTCGTTCCGATTTCCATCAGCGAAGTGCAAACTCAGACCGAGTGCAGCCAGCTGCGGGAGGACGAACGTCCTTCCGAGAAGACTGTCACGGTCGATTTCATTCAACAACAAACACTGTCCAAAGAGGAAATCGTGCCGTCACATTCCCTCTCGACACTCGATCAACAACAGACAAGATCAGACACGGCCAAAGTGGACTACGTTCCGAATAGCGAATCCCTCGTTGTCGGTGAAACGGTGATCACTGAAACCGAAGATAGCCTCGTGCCTGCGCAAGTGCCCGACACTAAGACTGTAGACTTCTGTGTGGTGGCTCAACTGAGCGGTGGGCTGACGACTGAGACGGTGGTGTCCTCCGAACAACAAATCACCGAATACGAGTACAGCAAGCCCGTCGAGAGGACTGCCGTTGTTGACTTCTCAGTGCATGATGACTCTGTTAGTGTGTGCATGACCTCCGCAGCAAGCAAGGAGGAACCACTTTCGATCGAGGCTGCGTTCGAGAGCACCGCACAACTTGCCGTGGTGCCCCTTGTGGCCGTCAGCGCGTTCGAAGTCACCCCGCATAGCCGCGAGGGAGAGATCAGTGACAGCTCGCGACGGGACAACGAAAAGTTCGCCACTCGAACCATGGACTTTGTCGAGCCATTCACCACAACTGATCAAGTTCCCATTGAGTCTGAAGGTGTGCTTGTTTCGGACGTTCTGCCAAACGAGCAGCATGGAACGCTCGCAGAGATGTCTCTAAACCAAAGCCTCAATGTACAACAGGTGACGCATGCGGACGTGCTCGGTCAAGTCGTTTTGGAACGCCTAGAAGAATGCACGACGAACCCTGCCGACTATCTGCCTAATCGGCCGCTAACAGTTACAGAAATCGAGCTTCATGACCAGCTGCAAGAGCTGGATGAGGAACAGCCCGCCGAAAAGTTTGCTCAGCATTCTTTTGTCCCAACTCAACACATCGGCGTTTCGATGGCGAACGCCATCGACTCGATAGCCGACTATAGGCCGGGAGAGTTGCCGAATGCGCAAACATTGCAGTCCGATTTACAACTCTCGCAGGAAACAGTCGCCGTGCATGAGATATCCTCGAACGAAAACGAGGGACGTCTCAGTCCTACGCAGCCGTTGTCGCAGACCGCAGTCGCAGAGTTCACGAGGCACCACGCTGTTGCGGTGTCAGAAATGACGCCCGTACAGAAAGAGGAAAGCTTCAGAGCGGAAGAACTACCGGCGGCCCACTTGGTTGATATGACTATACCGGAGTATAGCGCCATCCACGTGACCGCGACGGAATCGTCCGAGCTTCCGCAAGAAGGCGTAGACATCCTCGACATGAAAGCCGAAAACGCCAACATGGCGCTCGTCCACCAACAGACCGCCCAGACTATCGTGCCGCTCATCCACGAGAGAGAACAACCGTTCACGGAGAAAGAGCATCCGTTCAGACGGAACGTGAGCACGCTCGTGGAAACTGACAAAGCCCTCGAAATCACCGAGATCGAAACGTCCGAGAAATCACAAGACTTGTCAACATTGCCACTTCCCAAAGCCACGCTAGCCGAAACGGAGATCATCGCCAGTACGACGGTGGCCGTCGAACACGTAGAAGCCATCGACACCGTGGGAACTCACGAACTGAGAAGACTTCCCATTGGCGAACAAGCGCAGATCAGCGTTCCGGCGACCGAAGCGGTCGCCATTGAGCTCGTGGAATCCGCTCAGAAAGAGAAAGAACTTCGCGTCGCCGAACTGCCGGCGACAGTCGTCAGCAAGTTCTCCATCCCGACTCAGGAACACGTTTTTGTCCACACGGTCCAATCGTCGAACTCCGAGCAGCTGCTCGAGGAATGGACGAGACCGCAGACATCGGAAGCTGCGACGAGCCTTTCAACCGAAAACGCCGTCGTTGTTCAGCACACCGACTCGCATCTCAAGGAGGGCCTCATGGAAGATTTCAAAGCCCCAGACGCGCTCCAATTGAAAAGTGAATTCCTCACTCAGACCCCGCTCGAGGTTTGCGCCGTGGTTCACGCCAACGCGGGAAGTCGATTGAAACTCGACGAGCTCCCCACCGAATACACGGCTGACGTCTCGATGAAACTTTCGGCTCCTCTCAACGTGATCGAAACGAATTTCCAGGAAAAAGAAAACGAATTCCTCCGAGAGGCTCAGCCTACTACGAATGCCAAGAGGGACCTCGTGCTCTCGTCGAACATCGTCGTCGGACACACGGTCGCCGATGAACGCGAAGCCGGAGCCCCCGAGCGATTGGCGATGCCCACTCAAGCGGCCGACGTGACTTTCTCGACCCAGGAGTCGCTCCAGGTCACTCAGCAAACACTACCGCAGGCCACTGCCGACTTCCAAGCGGACAAGCTGCCCCGTGGCCAGACGGCAGACCAACAGCTTCTCGTCAGCGAGGGTGTACAGGTTCAGGCCACGAATGCAGGAGTCAAAGAGACCGAATTGGCTCCGTTCAAGACACCGCAAGGTTTCGACACGTCGTTCGTCTTCGGACTACACGAGCACACGACCGTGCAAGAGGCCACAGCCGCCGTTTCCGAAGGGGAATTAGCGCCGGATAAGAAGCCCGTCACCGAAGCCGCCGTGCCGAAATTGACAACGACCAAACACGTAACTGTCAGTGAAACCGTCAGCGGTCAATTCGAATCCGAGCTCGCTCTCGAAAAAACACCGGCCGCCTACCGCGCCGATGTTGGTTTCTTGCCACAGAGTCACAAAACTCAGGCGGAGGTCGTCCATGCCATGATCTCGGGAGAGTTTGAAGCGGTTGTAAACAAAACCCACAAGGCGGAGTTTACTGTTCCCTCGGATGATCATCTGGTTGTGGAGCAGACCTCTCTTCTGCAGACGGAGGTGGAATTTTCGGAGGAGAAGCCAGTCGAGATGAAACTGACCGACTTCAGTGTACCGGAGCAGCACGCGGTGCTCAGTCACGAGATCATCGTTGCCAACAAGGAGGCGACGTTGCCGGAGGACAAAAAGCCGGAGTCGCGATCAGCCGACGTAGGCCTGATATTCGAGGAGAGTATCATCGCCAGCGAGGTCGTCGTCGCTTCGAAGGAGAAGCTACTGCCTTCCGATCAGAAGCCGCAGAAGGAAACGGCCGTCATGAAGATCCCCCACGAAGAACACTCCTACGTCGAGGAAGTAATTACGGCCAGCAAAGAAGGAGTTTACGAGAGAGGAAAACCCGCCGTGACCACCGAAGCGACAGCTCTCTTCTCACCATTGGAGTCGGTTTCCGTCACCGCGGTTCAGCCCGAGCACCGGGAGGGAATTGTTCATATCGAAGAAGTGCAGAAAGCGACCGCATCGCAAGACCTTATTCCGCTGTCTTCGATGAACGTCACCGATGTTCAATTCGCCGACAGCATGGAGGATTTCGTCCGTGAAACCCCAGTCGGGAAGCAGGCCTCGCAGAGTCTCATCCCGCAGTCCTCGCTTGTCGTCGAGCATACGTCCCATTCTGTCGAAACGAGTGACTTTGAGACGGCTGTGGTCAAAGATTATATGCCGACAGTCACCGTTGGTGAAATCGAAATCGCTGTGAAATCTGGCGATGTTCCGCTCATGAAGGAGACAGAGCTCGCGCCCGACGGAAAGCCGACCACGAGCGCCGCCAAGCTCGAGTTCGTACACGAGATCCACGCCATTGCGTCAGAAACCGTCGCGCAAGACAAGGAAACTCATCTTCCGGCCCCGAAAGCACCCACCGAGGGCGTCGCCGGGGCTTCGTTCATCGCCCAGGAGTTCCTTCAGGTCGAGGACAACGTTCTCGTTCAGAAGGAAGCCGCTTTCGAGCCGGCCAAGAAACCCGAGGAAATGCAGACTAGCGTGACCATTCCTCTCGAGGAACACGTTTCCGTGACCCAAGTCGTTTGCAGCGCCCAAGAAGAAGAGTTCGACTTTAAACCCAATTTCCATCCGGTGTCTGCCACCGTGGGCTTGTCGACGAAAGACCACATCGTAGTCGAAGAATCCTTGGAGAGCCTGAAAGAAGGCGAATACACGCCGGACAAGCCGGTCCCGACGACCGAAGCCGCGGTTAATTTCGAGAGGAAGGAACACATCTACGTACAGGAAGCGGTGCCGTCCACGGAGACCGAAGCGTTCGAAGTGACCCCCGCGAAACAGAACAGAGCCACGTTCAACGTACCCAGTCAGGAGACGATGCAGGTCACGCAAATCGTCACCGAAGACAGAACGGGTGACTTCAGACCGGACGAAGCCGCGGAGACCCGAAGGGCTGGGGTCAATGTCACGGCGCAAGAGACCGTGGCGGTGAAGGAAGTCACCACGCAGGAGAACGCCGAGGAAGGTCTCGAGACCCTGGAGCTCCCGATGAAGAATGCGAAGGTCTGGTTTGATGCTCAAACTCATATCTCTATCGAGCAAACTCAAACGACCGAACACGAAGACGTTTTCTACGATGCGGAGGCGCCGCAGGAAGTCGCTGGCGTATCGATGGATTCTGAGAAGCATATAGTCGTTCAGCAAGCGCTCACCGACGACAAGGAAGGTGAATTCGTTGTCGGAGAAACGAAAACTAATTCAGCTTCAGTCAATATCGATCATATGGTTCCAATTGTCGTCCAGAAAGTCGTCACTAGCCAGGAGGCCGAGCAGCTCGCCCCCGACAAGGAGCCGGAACGCAAACAGATCGAGGGCTCGATCATACTCAACGAGTCGATTTCCAAGGAACAGATCGAAACCGCCCAGAGAGAATCCGATTTCATCTCAGAGAAATTACCGGAAGGCGATCAGGCCGGCATTGAATTCATAACTTCGAAACACATCTCGGTCGCGGAAACCGTGCACACGATCGCCGAGCGGGACCTGCCTGAAGATGTTAAACCCACGAAGAACGTGGCTAAACTCAATATCGAAACACAAGAAGTAGGTTTGAAAGAGGAAAATGTTTTCGTCATCAAAGAGGAGGAGTTCGAGGGTGCGCCGAAGCCGAAGGCCTACCAGGCCGAAACATCTGTGCCGGCTTCGGAGCACGTCGTCATCGAATCGGTCCTAAGCCACAATAAGGAAGATTCATTGGCCGATTTCAAACAACCCGAAGGAATTCCTGCTAATTACGATCTCCTGTCGACCGAACACATCGTTTCACAAGAAGTTGTCTTCTCTCTAAACGAGGAAGAACTCGTGGCCGACAAGAGACCCAGCGACCAGCAGATCGACTTCACCCTAGTTTCCGCTTTGCCGCTCGAGGTGGGCTCGACCATCCTCCAGGACAAGGAAACAGAATATATTCCAGGGAAGATACCGGCGGGTTTCATGCCCGACGTCGATATCGTCCCATCGGAGTACATATCGCAGTGTCTGGTGATTCCGGAAACTAAGGAGGACCTGATGGACGACGCACCGATGCCGAAGACCGGCAGAGCGTCTTTCAGTTTCGTTTCGCTCGAAAGCATTTTGCAGCATCAGACAGAGGCATCTCTGAAGGAGGGCCTCCTAGAAGACTTCAGAGCCCCTGACGGTGTGGTGATCGAATACGAAATTATTCCAGCCCAGCACAGCCATAGCGAGCAAGTTGTATTCGAAGAACGCGAACAGCTGTTACCCGATCGAAAGATGCCCTCGGAAAAGCAAACCGATCAGAAAGTTATCACTTCGGAAGCAGTGTTCGTCATCGAAACCGAAGTCGACGAACGCGAAGATATCTTACAGCCAGATCAGCGAGTGCCGAAGTCAAGGAGCGACATCAATGTCGAAGCCGCTGAGAGCTACACTGTCGAACAGGTTCAGCCCGAGTACCGCGAGGAACTCTTCGAAGGTAAATATGAACCACGATCGGCAGAGGCCTCTGTCGACATTACGCACGTCAAGCATGTCGAGGTAACTGAAGTAACAAGCGAACTGAGGGAGGACGATCTTCCACTTCCCAAAGTACCAAAGACAGCTAACCCCACGGCGGTGCTCAGCCCTCAAGAGCACATCGTCGTCGAGCAAGCCGTTCACTCGATCGAGACAGGTAAGCTCAAAGCGTTTGAGATGACCACCGTCGAAGTCGACGTCTCCCTGACCGAGAGCCAGCACATGCTCGTTCGGCAAACGGTCAGCGAGATTCGAGCGAACGACCTCACGCTGCAAGCCCCTCAGACGGACAAGGCTAGCGATCGGCTCGAGATCGCTCAGCCAATAGAAATCGTCGAGTTGGTGACCGACTACGAAGTGGAGCAACTTCCCGACATAGAGGTCACCGAGGCTGTCGCCAAAACTAAAGAGCAGAAGGGTCGCAAGGAGAAGAAGGAACCCACGGTAACGATCGAGGAGGAAGAGGAGGAGTTGCCCACCGAGCAGTCCGCCGGTATCACGATCAAAAAAGTCGTGAAGAAGAAGAAATCCGTCCGTTTCGCTGACGTTGGTGAGGAAGAAGTCGAGGAGACCACCGAGGTTCTGCACACCTTCAGCCGAGAGAAGACTGGGCCGGTCATCGAAGAGGTGACCGACGAAGTCGTTGTTGGTCCTCAACCGGTTCCGATCGTCGAGGAGTTCGAAGACGAAAACGAGACTTCCATCGTGCTCGGACAGAAAGTCTCCGAATCGGCCCCGGTCGAACATACGTACGAGGTCACTCAGCCAGAAGACGAGGAGCCGACTCCTGAAATTCCGGTGCGCATAAGGAAAGAGGAGAAGAGAGACCTCCCGATCGAAGTAGAATCGGAGGGGGTCGAATTCAGCATCACGCAGAAGACTCCGATTGATATCACGGAAGAAACAGTGAAGGTCGAAGAAGACGTGGCGCACAGTGTCGTCATCTCCACCAGGAAGCAGGTGAAGAAGGGTTCGCGCCAGATCGTGCTCGAATCTCAGACGGCCGAGTTCGATATCACTCAGGAGAGCCATCAAGAGTTCGCCGTACAGTCGGGTGATGTCACGGAGCTCTACACTTCTGAGGAAGTCACCGTGAGCAAACGGATCAAGTCCGATAAAGTTGTTACGAAAGAAGCTCCCGTGGAGGACTCGAAGACAGAAATAACGCTCAAGCCGAAGTCCAAAAAGAAACCCGAAGAGGAGGCGAAGCCCGTGGAGGAAGAACAGCAACCCGAAGTCAGCATGGAGGTCACCGTGCGCAAGAAATCCAAAGACGAACATCCGGTCGAAGTGGAATCCCAAACAGCTGATTTCGAAGTAGTCCAGGAGATCAAGAAGGAAATCACGATCGAGACTGCCGGCACGGTGGAGAATCAGGCCGACGAGTTCACAACGATGGTCAAGCAGCCGAAGAAGAAGTCAATCCCAAGAGAGGAAGAAACCGCGACAGCTATTACTCTCAAGAGAAAACCATCCGCGCCCAAGATCGAGCAGGTCGTCGAGAGTGAAGAATCTCCCCAGATTGCCGCCGAAGTCGTGATCGCTCGCAAGAAGGAACCCGAGCGGCCAGTGACAGTCGAGTCGGAAGGAGCAGAGTTTAGTCTCACGCAACTGAAAGTGCATCAGATCGAAGAATCGTCGGGAGTTCACCGAGAATTCACCATCGAAGTCGCGAGTGAAACGGAGGATAAACCCTCCGATGCCGTTCTCAAACAGAAATTGCATGAGATCGAGATTGTTCAGGAGGATACTCCGAAGAAAGTGAAAGACGAAGAGGTGGAAAGTAAGATCACGCTCAAACCGAGGAAGACATCGATTCAGAAGGCACCCACAGTTCAGGACCAAAAAGAAGACGAGCCCGTCGTCGACGTAACCGTGAGGAGATCGAGTCGGAAAGAGGAGAAGCCGGTTGTGGAAGTATCTTCCCAATCGGTCGATGTTGTCGTCACGCAGGATATTCCTCACACCGTCACCATAAAAGAGAAATCGTTTGATTGGGAAACAAGCGCTGTGTCCGAAGAGCTCACGTACACATTCCAGCAGTACTCTTATGAGAAAACAACACAATCGGAAACGACTGCGGAAGTCTACAAAGAAATCGTTATCGGAAGACCGGAGGAGACCGAAGAGAAGCCTCTGGTGGCGAAGTTGAAGAAGAAAAAATCTATTCCGAAGGACGAGGAGACGACAGAGAAAATTTCCCTCAAACCGAAGCGAAAGTCGGTTTCGAAAGATACACCCAAACCGCGAGAGCAACCCGAAAGCGTTCAAGATGTGGAAATATCGCTTAGGAAGAAACCCGAGGGGAAACCGACTATCGACGTGGAGTCAGTGGGCGTCGAGGTCACCGTTGTACAAGAAAAACCTCAGGATGTTGTAATCCAGGAGGCGACATTCACAACACAGGATGTCGAGGTCACCGAAACGTCGGCTCTCGAAGCCACACTCAAGATCATTAAGGGGAAGAAGAAGTCGATCACTGAAGAATTGCCAAGTGTTACCGAGGAGAAACCGAAAGAGGCGACGCTGACTTTGAAACGGAAATCGATCCCGAAGGATACCGAAGTAACGCAAAAAGTTACGCTGAAACCAAAGAAGAAATCCGTATCCGAAGAGTCTAAGAAGCCGAAGGAAGATGTCGAGGTGACGAGCGACGTAATCGTCACCATGAAGAAGGAACAGCCTCAGGAGCAGCCGACGGTCGAGATCGAAGCTGCCGGGGTCGACGTCACTGTGGTCCAGAAACGTCCTCAGGAAGTGCACGTCGAGGAGAAAATCGTTCAGCGAGACACGGTCAGCGTGACAGAAGAAGCTCCCAAGGAAGCGACTCTGACCATCAAAAAGACTTCTGTCACAGAAGAGACCCCGAAGGTCAGCGAGGAGAAGCCACTCGAAGCGAAGGTCACGCTTAGGAAGAAATCTGTCCCGAAAGAAGAAGAAGTCACGCAGAAAGTCTCCTTGAAACCGAAGAAGAAGTCGATATCGAAAGAAGCTGAAAAGCCGAGAGATGACGTCACTGAAGACGTCACGGTGACGATGAAGCGAGACCAACCGAAAGAATCGCCGACGGTCGAGGTAGAGGCCGAGGGTACTCAGGTGACCGTGGTTCAGCCGAAGAGCCAAGACGTCAAAGTCGAGGAAACTGTCGTGAAGCAGGATAAGGTCTCTATAACGGAGGAGCAACCTCAGGAAGCCGTTCTCAGCATAAAAAAGAAGAAGAAGTCCATCCCGTCAAAGGAAGAAGAAATTACACAGGATATCAAATTGAAAGCCAAGCCTAAGCCTGTCGCAGAGAGACAGGAGGAGCCTCGAGACGTGACGGAGGACGTGACGGTCTCGATCAAGAAACAGCCAGAAGTTCAATCCGTAGTCGAAACACAAAGTGCGGGAACGGAGATAACTCTAGTCGGACCGAAACCTCAACCGGAGGTAGACGTCGCGGAAACTGTCTTCAAACAGGAGATCGTTGAGGTCACGGAAGAAACTGGTCAGCAAGCCACTCTGACATTGAGGAAGAAACTGTCGATTTCAGAAGAACGACCTCAGGTGTCCGAAGTGAAAGCCCTCGAGGCCACGATCGGTATCAAAGAAAAACCCAAGACCGAAGAGCAAACCACGAAAGTCACGCTCAAGCCGAAGAGGAAATCTGTCAGCGCCGAAGCGCAGAAACCAGAAGACGTGACGCAGGACATCTCTATCACACTGAAGGAGGACGCCAAGCCCACTCAGGTCGTGGAGGTCGATTCGGCCGGTGTCGAGATGACGGTTCTTCAGAAGGTATCCGATATCTCTGTAAGCGAGGATGTCGTACTGAAACAAGAGGTCAAGGTCACGGAAGAAACGGTTCAGGAAGCGACCCTGACCGTGAAGAAGGAGTCGGTCCTGATCACCGAGGAGAAGCCGAAGGAGGCGACTTTAAAAATCAAAAAGAAGCCATCCATTAGCGAAGAAACCCCCAAGGTATCCGAAGAAAAGCCGAAGGAAGCGGTCCTGACGGCCAAGAAAAAGAAATCAATCACCGAGGAGATGCCGATAGTGACCGAGGAGAAGCCTCTCGAAGCGACCCTGAAACTGAAGAAGAAGAAGTCCATCGCTGAGGAGACACCTCGGGTAGAGGAGACGAAACCGGTTCAAGCCGAAGTGAGCCTCAAGAAGAAGTTGAAGCCCAAGGTGGCTACCGACACCCAAGAAGAGTTCACGGCCGTCATCAAGAAGAAAGACGATATGGAGGCGGAACTGGTTCTGGAACAGGATGAATTCACTTCGGAGGATATCGACATCGAAGTCACTCTCGAGTCCGCTCCTCAGAAACCCGTCGAAGAAGAATCGGGCGAGGACGAATTGTCTATCACAAAGGAACAAGATCAGGGACCCGCGAAAACCAAACCCAAAGTTATCAGAAAACTTCCCGAAGAAACTGTCGTGCGAAAATACCGACGAAGACCCGACACGATCCGCGAGGAGGATGAGGTCTACAGCGATGAAGAGTTTAGCGAGGGCGAAGACGACCAGGGTGAGGAGTTCGAGAGCGAGGACACTTGCGTAGTACCACTAAAGAGATCAGGGAAGAAAAAGAAGCCGCTCGAAGAGCAGCCCGAAGAGGAGGAAATCATTGAATTGGCCATCGATTCGACGACAATCGGTGACGAGGCAGATATCGTCAATCTCCAATTGCAAGTGAAAAAGCCCGGCTCTGAAGAAACTCAAGCGTTGGAAGTTGTAATGAAGAAGCCCAAAGCTGAAGGTAAATATATATTAATGTTGTCCATCTGTCCGCTTCGATGTCATCGCCGCTTCTGTGTACATGTCTCGCAAAACGTGTTGCATGGCTTTCGTGACGTTGCACTACTCCGTTCGCAGACCGCTTAGGTAGACACTGCGATTAATAGCAATCGACCAGAAAGGTAAGCCGCTACCCGCATTAGCTCGAAAGTAGTATTTTCAAACAACTGAACCGAGTCGTATTCTTGTAGAAGCTCCTGAGACATCGCTCCGAATCAAGAAGAAGCAACCCGTCAAGCCGGTCGAGGAGACGGAAGAAAGCGCCGAGATTAGAATCGTCAGGAAACCCGAGAAACCCCAGGAAACGTCCGAAGAAACGATCGAGGAAGTCGTGAAACTTCAACCGAAACCCAAACCCGAAGAGCCAACATCGGAAGAGATCGCCGTTGACCTCAAGATTGAGAAACCGGTAGAGGACTTGGAAGACGCCCCGGCTGTCGCTTTCAAATTGACGAAGGCTCAGAAAATCGAAGAGACCCCTGACACAGCCGAAGCTGACGTCAGCGTCACCCTGCAGAGGAAGGAGGAGAAACCCGAGAAGCCGACCGACGAAGTGGCCGAAGAGGTTTCTCTCCTGATCGCCGAGGAGAAGCCCAAGGTCACTCAGGACGAGCAGGTGGAGCTCAAAATCCGTAAACCTGTCGTGGTCGAAGAGAAGCCTCAAGAAGTTACGCTGAAAAGACGTAAGTCCTCAGCTAAACCCGTCCCGGTCGAGGAGCCCACCGAAGTCTCTCTCAAGATCGTGAGGCAGCCGGAAGCGGAAATCAAGCTGCCCGAAGAGACCGAAGAGGTTTCGATAACCGTCGCAAGCAAACCACTCACTGAGCCGGTTGTCGAAGAAACAGTCCAAGAGGAGGTCGTCACCATTCCCCAAGAGGTAGCGGTGCGTGAAGTTAAAGAGGAAGCTGCAGATGAAATCACAATCAAGAAACGGGTCGTGATCGAGGAAAAAGAGGAGGAGAAGGAGCAGCAACAACAAGAAGAGAAAGTGACCATTGGGAAGAAGAAACGAAAACCATCGCAGGAGGAGGTGAAATTCGAGCTGAAGAAGAAACCCGAGGAGAAAACGGAAGAGGTCACGGTCGAGATCCAAGAGGAGAAGAAGCCTGAGAAAGTCACGGAGGAGCACGCTGACGAGCTGACGATCAAGAAAGAGGTCGAAGTCATTCGTGAACACGTCCTCGAGGTCAACGAAGACGTTGTCATCGTAGAACAACAAGGTGAGGTCTTCGTTGAGCAATTCGTGACGTCCGACGAGGCCGCTCGAACGGTGAGCCTCAAGAGGAAACCGAAGATCGTACCGGAACCTGAAGAGGAAACTGAAACGAAGCTCGAGTTGAAACCCAAGACTGAGCCCGTGACGGAATCCTCCGAAACAGCTGCAACCGTTCAGCTTCCGACACCGGTACCGAAAGAGGAGATCGTCGAGGCCGCAGAAGAGCTGACAATCAAGAAAGAGTTCGTTATCAGAGAAGAAGGTGAAGAGAAAGTTTCGCTGAAACGGAAGAAGAAGCCGTCTATCACCACCGAGACGGTTCGCGCGGACGAAACCACCCCAGCTTCGGAGGCCACGTTCAGCATTGACAAGAAACCCGAGCCCGAACAACCGAAGTCGGAAGATGCTGAAGAATCAATCGTACTCACCAAGAAGGAGGTAAGCCTGTCACGTAAAACTGCCAGTAGATGAAGTAGCGCCCGGTCACGGAATACGGGATGCGTTTTCTTTTTCCTTCACGAGAATAAATTGTTTTCCGTCTCCAGACGCCGAAACCGAAAGTCGTTCATGAAGATACCGCGGAAACTGAACTCATTCTCAAGAGGGAGGAGCCTGTGCCGGTGACTGAGGAAGCCGCGGACGAGATCACAGTCAAGAAGGTCGTCCAGGTCGAAGACGAGGAAGAGGCGCAACAAATGAAATTCGCTCTGAAGAAGAAGAAACCCAGTGTAACTCCGGAAGCCGAGTTCAAGCTCCGCAAGGAGCCTGAACACGAAGACCAACCCCAGGACACGGAGGAATCCTTCCAGATGAACGTGAAACCGAAAGAGAAACCCACGAAGCCCGCCGAAACCACGTTCGAGATTGGAGAAGCTACGATCGACGTCACCGAAGGGACAGTCGAGAAGCGTTACGAGTTGCGATTCGAAGAAGATTCCGATGAGATGAAAGTTGTCATCAAAGAGGCAATTACAGAAGAGAGATCCGAGGAGATCATCGAGGAATTCTATTTCATCGCGACGACCACCTACATTTCCGAGAGTCCCGACGGCATGACGATTGTGGAAGGTGAAAGAGTTCAAGTCGTTGAGAAAGTTTCCCATGATCATTGGCTCGTGAAGAAGGTCATCACCAAGGAATCTGGACTTGTACCACCTGATATCCTCAAAGAAGCAGAGGAGTACACCCAATATCTTCAGGAAGTTCTCGGCGATAAGATCCAGCGGCTTCCTGTTTACGGTCGTAAGTTGATCAGCCGCTCATTCTTTCCAGATTTCCTCTGGGGAATCGATTTACAGATTGAAATTAAAGAAACTCAACCCTTCGGATTTCTTAAAAATATTTTGACATCGCTTTCAGGGGTACGGGACGGAGACGAGCCAACAGCTCCGCGGTTCGTACGGCCTCTGCAGCCCTTGACAGTCGTCGACGGCCAGCCGGTGACTATGCTCGCGCAAGTTACCGGAAACCCGAGGCCAACGATCACTTGGTTCAAACAGACGCAGATCCTGAAGAACACGGAGGAGTTCACCATCTATTACGACGAATCAAACGTGACAACCCTGTACATAAAGGAATCGTTCCCTGAAGACTCGGGAACCTACACCGTGGTTGCTAAGAACCTCGCCGGATTCACATCTTGCTCGGCCGAGCTAACCGTGGAAGCGCCCTTCTCCGATCACGGCACCGACTCGGCCCCAACTTCGCGATTCACGCTTTCGAGGACACCTTCCGTGGTGTCGATGTTCGACGCGATACCCCCTGTTTTCGCTCACCCACCGGAAAACCGCGTCGTCGAAGAAGGAGACGAGCTCACGATCGTATGCGTCGTCTCCGCCGCACCGGAACCGAAGGTCACTCTCTGCAAGAACGGTCGGCCGGTCAAGCTCGATAGACGCATAAGCCAGCAGATCGAACAAATCGACGATATGTTCCGGATAGTGATCAAGATCAAAGAGACTGTTGTCGAAGACAGCGACAGCTACGACCTGGTCGCTCAGAACAGCGAGGGAACTGTCCACGCTCGATTCACTCTGACCATCCAAGAGAAACCGAAAGACACGGACGAAGAGCCCAAGTTCACCCAGACCTTCCCCGACCAGGTCATCATGGAAGGAGACACACTGAGACTGGTCGTCAAGGTCACCGGAAAACCATCGCCGGAGGTCGAGTGGTACTGCGACGAAACCATCATCAAGGAAACCAAGACCACCAAAATCACCGAGGAGAACGGGGTCTTCATTCTCGAAACGAAAAAGACAACTCAGAAACAGACTGGAACCTACAAGGTGGTCGCGAAGAACGAATACGGATCTACAACGTCGTCAGCTAAAATCACCATTCAGAGTGAGTAAATTCATAGAATAAATAAATCCAAAACTTCGGCAATGCGCCCAGTACCTTGTGAAGGGTGGCTAGAAGCTTCGATTCTCACCGATTATTATCTGAACCGGATGCCCATATGTCCCCGTGCGTCGTATCTGACTCGGGAATTCCACTTTCGTTCCAGAACGTACGATCACATTCATTGAGAAGATACAAGACGTGGAAGTATCCGAAGACACGGTTGCCATGTTCGTCTGTAAGATCAGCGACGAGAACGCCGAAGTCACCTGGCATAAAGACGGAGAGAAGATCGTGGAGTCGGAGAAATATACTTTCATCAAGGAGAACGCGTACCGGAAGCTGGTCATAAACGACACGACCGTTCGAGACGACGGAGAATACACCGTGGTTCTCGGAGAACAGGAATGTACGGCTGATCTGGTCGTCACCGAACTGCCCCCGAGAATCGTATCGAAAATGTCCGATATGACCGTAGCGGAGAACGAAGAAGCTTGGTTCCAAGTGGAGCTGACCAAAGGAGACGCTTGGGTCCGCTGGTACAAGGGTGGGAAAGAGATCAAATTCACAGAGAAGACTCTTGTCACAATCGACGGCAAGCGACAGCGGCTTGTCATCAAAAAAGCCTCATACAACGACGCAGGAGTCTACACGTGCGCCGTCGGGGACCAGTCTTGCAAGGCTCGTCTCAAGGTTGAACGTGAGTAGTTCGCTGAGCAGAATTAACGATATTCCGCAGCTCCGCTTTCGGTGGACGAGACCCCGAGTCCCTCTCTGTGTAACTTTGTAATTGTCCCTTGCAGCTCCATCGGTAGAGTTCCGTGCTCGACTTCCGGACACCACCTACGTTCCGGAAGACACCGACGCGGAATTTACGGTCTCTCTGACGTCTCCGGACGTTGAAGTCATCTGGATGAGGGACGGAGTCCCCATCCCGATGGATGAGCGCTTCCGTTTCGTAAAAGAGGGAGAGTTCGTACGAAAACTGGTCGTTTGTCACGTGGACAAGGACGACGTCGCCGAATACACTTGCGTGGCCGGAAACGTCAGAACCACGACGAAGCTTCAGGTCGAAGACGCTCAGACCGAGTTCACGCTCAAGCTGAGGGACATCGTCGTTCGTGAGAGCGATACCGTCACTCTGCTGGTCGAAGTCAATCGCGAAACGATGGAAGTTCACTGGAAGAAGGACGATGAGGAAGTCGAACCCTCGGAGAAAATGATAATCACAACCGAAGGGAAGAACCGAAAACTCATCATCAAAGACGCTGCCGATAGCGATCAAGGTATCTACTCGTGTGTTGTCAAGGACAAAAAGTGCTCCTCGACGGTCAAGGTCGAATGTCCTCCAAAAATCCGCACCGATCAACGAATTTTCACCGCGCGGCGGGGCGATAAACTCGAGCTGGAAGTGCCGTTCACGGCCATTCCGGATCCGGACATCCTCTGGACACAGAACGGAAAACTCGTCATGAGCTCGTCGTCCGTGAAAGTGAACAACGAGACGCAGACCACGACGCTCGTTTTCCCCAAGATCGAGAAGAATCAAGTTGGCGTCTATCATCTCCGACTCAAGAACAAGTGGGGAGAATGCAGTCAAGACTTCGTCGTCGTCGTCCTTGATCGACCCGAACCACCCCAGGAGCCGAAGGCGTCCGATATCGGTTCGGACTCGCTGACCCTCAGCTGGAAGCCTCCCAAGAGCGACGGAGGAGCTCCGGTGCGCGGCTACAGCATCGAATTCCACGACCGCAACACCGCGAAGTGGATTCCGTACAAAACGAGGAAACCCACTTCGGAAACTTTCGTTCGGATTCAAGGTCTTAACGAGGGTCATGACTACACGTTCCGCGTGATAGCCGAGAACGATGTCGGCAGGAGCGAGCCGTCCGAAGCGAGCGAATACGTCGAAACTCGGGATAACGCCGGGGACGCTCCGGCGGTCCTCGAGCAGCTCCCCAACGAAACAGCCTCGAAACGAGGAGCGGATTCCGTTCTCCTGTGCAGGGTTTCCGGGGAACCTCAGCCGGATATCGAATGGTTCAAGGACAACAAACCCCTGAAGTTGACACCGAAGATGCAGGTCACCTTCCAGGACCATGTCGCTCTGCTGACAATCACTGACGTTACCGAGCAGGACGCCGGATCGTACACTTGCAAAGCGACAAACAAGTTCGGCGAGGCGCAAACATCCGGAGCCTTGGCCATCAAAGGTACGTATTCCTCTCGCGACTCCGCCAGTCCGACTGGAGTCCTTCTCCCCTTTTCATGACATATATCAAAGGGAGAAAACGGAATCCTGTGTGGAGCAATTCAGTCGTTGCGTCGCGACGTAACGTAGTTCAATATTTTACCCACAGAAAAACCTTATGCCGAGTTCGACGCGAACATGAAATCCGTCCGGGTCCAGAAGGGTAAGGAGCACCTGATCCCTGTCAAGATCTTCGGCTTCCCGGCGCCGCAGAGCACTTGGTATAAGAACGGCAGTCCTCTCAAATCGGGATCCAAACTGTTGATATCGAGCACCGAGAAATCGTCGACGCTCATCGTCAAGGGCCTCGTCCCCGACGATACGGGAACGTACACGCTGAAGCTCGCAAACACCGCCGGTGAAGCTTCGTATGACTTCAAACTCCGCATTCTCGATCGACCAGGACCGCCCGAGCCCCCGATCACGTTCAGTGACGTGAACAGGAACTCCATAACAATCTGTTGGAATCCTCCGACAGACAACGGCGGTTCGGATATAACGAAATACGTCATCGAAAGATGTGAGGTCTCATCGCAAATTTTCGTCGAGATCGCGCAAACTGTGGCTACCGCGTTCCGATACGTCGATCAAAATGTCACGGAGAACTGCGAATACGTATATCGTGTTTGCGCCGTGAACGCCAACGGAACCGGCGAGCCAGCTGAGTCGACCCCGATAGTTGCTCGAGCCTCGTACGGTAAACCTTCAGCACCGCAGAAACCCATAACAATCAGAGACGTGAAGGATACGTCATTCACGTTAGGATGGTGCCCCCCGGAAACGGACGGTGGATCGCCGATACTGGACTACACGATCGAAAAGCGAGAAAGCTCGAAGAAAGCGTGGCAGCCGGCGGGGACCTGTGCACCGAACTGTTTCAGTATTCTTGTATCTAGCCTCAAGAAGGGTACGGCCTACCACTTCAGAATTACGTGCAGGAACGAATTCGGGTCTAGTCCTCCTCTGGCGACCGATGAAGCGATCATCGCAGGACACGTCATCCGTACGTATCGACTTTTTCTGTATATCGGAACTTTGCGGGGTGGCTGCACACTATGTGCTCTGTTACATTATTTGATTCCTAATGGAATTTGACGCTCCGCTTTCAGGACCACCTACCCCGCCCGAAGGACCGCTCGAAGCCAATGATATCACGAACAAAACGTGCACCTTGTCGTGGCGCCCCCCGAAAGACAACGGCGGAGCAGAGCTGACCGCGTACGTCATTTGGAAGAAAGAACACTCGTCGACTTCTTGGACGCGCGTGATGACAATTGATGCCAATCGGACCACTTGTCTCGTGCAGCACCTGAGCGATAAGTTCACGTATACGTTCCGCGTGTGCGCGGAAAATATTTCCGGAAGTTCCGACTATTTGGAATCTGCCGAGGCGGTGAAACTGAAAGCGGCGGCGGATCGTCCGACTCCGCCGACGGCCCCATTAGAGTACTGTGTCACCGGACCTACGTCGATGGATATCGAATGGGGCCGTCCCGAATCGGACGGAGGCTCCCCGCTGACAGGGTACATCGTTGCCATCAAAGATATACGCAGACGTATGTGGATGGAAGTCGCTCAAGTCGATGCGGAAACACATCGACTCCACGTCAGGGAACTGCAGGAGCATCGAGAGTACCTCGTGAGGGTGTTCGCGCGCAACGAAATCGGACTCAGCGATCCTCTCGAGATGGACGAGTCCGTCAAGATCACCAGGCCCGAAGGTTTCACCGGAGAAGAACAGCAGGGCGATGATAAAACGCCATCCGCGAGCTTCACGACCGAGACCTCGAGTTCGTGGATCCGGGACCACAACGTTGAACCGCTGCTCCGCTCGTACACGAAACACAAGCTGAAGCAGCGACACGAATATTTCTTCAAGTTGTCGCACTACTCCGAAGACTTGTTTAAAGAGTGAACTGAGTACGATTTTTTCTCCTGAACGACCTGCGAACGCGGAGTTCTGCGGGTCGCTCGCTGTGTCGCTTCTCTGTCCCGCAATCGAGAGCAACTTGAGATGCGAGCGGGATGCGTTCACATCGCGCATAGGTATACACGACGCCTAATCTTCATTTGACGAAGGCGAAATCTCCAAATTTCCGAAATGCAAATGTTGTTATGGACATAAGAAACGCTGGGAGAACAAAGGCATTACGAGTTAGGGAACTTGTAAATATATTAATTAAATCATATGTCGACGGAAGCGAACGATTTGCTTCAGAATCGAACCCATTGCAATCCTCAACGCCTAAAGCGTGCAAGGTTTCGATTCTCAAGGAAATCGGCTCGCCTCCATCTGGGATTATAATAAATGTGGAATTTCAATAGATTATGCTCCCTTTCTCTGCAATTATCGGCTCCTTATAGAAGGTACTCCTAATCCGACTTCTTTGAAGGAGGCACTGCGGCTGAATCCGCTCCGCGCATGACGTATGGTTTCCTGATTACGATAAAGGGTCGTCGACGGCTTCCCACTATCCCCCCTCGAATCGAGCAGTCGAGAGCGTTCTGGACGCCTTGCAGCTCGTAAATCGTGTGATCTACTATATAGCAACATGAACTTTGGCCGTTTCCAGACCTCCGGATTCCGACGAACATGTGTATACCCAACGGACCTTGATAAATCGATGGGTCCGAGAGCGATTCCTGGACTCCACATGGGGTCACATGTGGCGATGGGCGAGCGATGCGAGCTTCTGCATCTGCGGTCCTCCAGCATCATTCTAATAATACACGCGTAGAAGCGCAATCCTCTTTTCCAAGGTCGGAACGTCGCTTGGATGATCTTTCGGTTATTTTGCTTTCCCCGCCTTCTGGGTTCAGCGTTGCGGAGACGCGCCATCAAGTTAAGCATGTATGTACATAAACGGAACCGTTCAGCGCCCCCCCCCATTTCCCCCTTGCCCCCGCTCTCAAATCCTCGGTGAAGCGTCAGAATGACGTATGATCCACCTCCGATTGCCTAATCTCGAGGCACTTGGAGGAATGCGTAGAGCTGACCCTGGTCGTATCGCATGAACTTCTCATATTGATTCTTGGTCTGCGGTCACGTTTCCTATTATCTCCGTCTAACTCCCCTTTCCAAGCTCTTCCGGTATGGCGATCCTCGTCTATCAAGGTGTTCTGTTGAGCCTTCCGCTCACAAAGCCCTCTCAGCATTGTTCGCGTTCAAAATAAAGTCTGCAAGTGATCGATTTACTCACTCGGTGGAAAATAAGAATCGACTCCCAGCAATCTATCGATTGTGTCTGGCGCCTCGAGTCTCCAATGACTCAACGGCGCAGAGCGTAGAATGGGTCAATTATTAAGCGGTTTCTCGCAAGATGGATCAGGCAGAAGGCGCGGAAGCGCTTGCCGAGTCAGTAGGGTCTCGCTTGACCTGGGTGCTTGACTATCACGTGATCGTCGCAGAAAAGCAATCCATATCGCAAGGCTGATAGTTGCGCTCAGTTGATGATCTCGAACCCTTCAAGGGATAGCGGTTATCGGGAGATTATGGATAGACAGATAATAGATGATTCATGGGACGCTTCTAAAAGCTCCTTCCTCGAGAAATCGGCTATTTAAAACATGTCTGTGCTTGGTGCTCCCCGACGGTGACGAAGAGTACAGGGTCCTTCCGGAAGGCGAACAGAAGTTGATGGTATGATGGAACGCTCGATTCCGAGAAATATTGACCGAGTGTAGTGTTCGCGTCGAATCATAACCGAGAGAGTCTCCCAGAGTCGCGGCTCCTTGTTCAGTGACCCGCTTGGAGAATCCTCTCGATGGTGGATTTCTGTGAAGAGAAAGAGGCAGATAAGTCTCCAGTCATGTATCCCTGTGAATTTTTGACTGAAGGTCATGAAAGTTCATGGCAAGATCCTACAGACTGATGACCGGCCCCTCTCGCTCTCGCGGTTCGCGGTCCACCGAGGTCATGTCGACGGAGCCCGCGAGCTTCCGAGCAACGGGTGCTCTGTTCTGACCAGGGAAGCGGAAACGAGGGTCGAGGACTCGTCGGGAATGTCACCTCGATTATCTTGATGAAGCTGGACTTTCTTCTCTGAAATCATGCGGGAAGAGATGCCACGAAAAGAAGAGTTCTCACAATACTTGGAGGTCCCGGGATTTGAAACGTGAACAATATTAGAGAGTCGACACGCGCAGCTTCCTGCGATGACCGTCTGGGAATGGCGGAAATTCCATAGAGTCAGTGGAATTTTTCTGCTTTCTGTGACGTCAAGATGTCGCTTATCCGCGGCTTTGGATTCCAGATTTGCTACCACCTGTCGGAGTGCTGCGTGCATATCGATTGGGGTTCATTGTCGATTCTTGATGGCTGTGACAGCTGAAAAGATCTTTTCGCTGAGGAATGTTGCTGAAAATAGAATCGAAATCTCCATCGCTTCGAAGTTTAGTGTTGAATATCCGGTTTCGATTCCAAGCCAAGAGAAAGCTCGTGACCGAGAAGCTTTTACCTCAGACTGGCTCCCGAGGGTCTGCGGACCGTTGGTGGTCCCCAGGCCGAGAACAAGTTCGAGGTTCTCACGCTCGGATCTCCACCAGCCCCGTCAGAGAGCTACAGTGCGAATTCACGTGACTTATGCAGAGGATACAAGAAAGAAATTCCGGTTCATCAAGCTGACTTCGTTCATCGAGGGAAATCTCATCGAGAAACAGACTCAAGCCACTAGAACACCGCTTCCCACTCGGATGGTACTCGCCACTCTCTCAGTCCTCCATCGAGTCTTTCCATCTACTTCCGGGGAACTCGGGAGTCACTTGGGCCGGAAGGAACTAGATACCGAGAGCTCCCCGAGCACTCTTCAGACACCCCGGGGAAGGGGTGCGGGCTTTCCGTGGCAGGCAGCCCGCCAATCAGGCTTGATTGCCTCTGTTTGTTCCGTCGATTTTCGCGGCTATCTAGTGACAGTACTCCTCGGACCGACCAATCACGGTACCCTCTGATGATTTCCCCACATGGAATGGACTCCAGAGATGACCGATTAGAAACTCAAAACAGTTCATTGAGTAAAAACAGAGCAACGACGCTCGGCAATCTCTGGAGTCGTCCAAAATGATTCCGTGATTGAAGTAAAGTAAAGGAAAGGAGATCGCGAAGGAAGTAAAGGCGTAAAGGGAATCGCACAGAGACCGCATATCCTCTATGGAATGATAGATCGGAGATTTTCCCTCATCCCGCATACGGCTCCACGAAGGTGCAGCGACTGATACGGAATCTTTGGGTTAGAAAGAATGCGTCTTAAGCTCGAGTCAGGTGTCCTCTATTCGAGCAGATTTCATGTAGCTCCCTGGGCTATTATTCTCTTAATCGACTTGGTACTGATTCTGTTCCGTGAAACTATCGGTCAACCTTGTGCTCGGAGCACCCTAAGGTTCGGCGTTTAAGGGATGTATCGGATGAGGAAGCTTTCCACTGGAGTCAAAGAGAAAGGATTTCCCCTAGATATATGGAGCCTTTGGCTTCTGATGGACTTCATGTTCAAAGGGAGTTTGTTTCTCATGGTTTCCATTGGAAAGGTTCCTCATCTGTACCGTCCCTCAAACGCGGGACATGAACGTACTTCTCGAAACTTGAAGCACGATGTTCGAACAAGGTCATCCATGTCGACGACCGAAACTCCATTTGATCGCATACCAACGAGAAATACTCTTCAATCACCGTATGAGCGGGCACCGATCCTGCGCGGCTCTCTGACCCTCTTCGTCACCCTCGCATTCACGAAAGGATCGAGCAAGCGGGCAGTGTAAGGCCTTTCCGAAAATACGCTCAATAAGTGCTCGTCCTTCGATTGGACGTTCCTCACGATTGCAGACGAGAAGGAATCCTGTAACAGACCGTCTTCCGGGGAAATCCCAAAAATCAGTGCAAATTATTCAAAGAGCATGAACCGCAGCAGGCGGAAAAGCTCTGGCTATGATAGCTATTTTTTGACAAAATAGCGTCGCAAGGAGTTGACTTCTCGCAGACCGACGTAGCGTCATAATCTCCCTCATTGGCCGCTATCAAGATAGAGCCGACCGCTCTCCGTTTGGAGCAGCCCCGCTTTGTACCGGGCTAACGGCAACCAACACACGCCATTTAGCTTTACTGTTGCGGCAGCTAGGTGAGAGATCTACTCGAGTCTGCTGTTGGTGAACTTTGTCCCGAAGCCCCCGATCCAAAGGATAGCTTCGAATTTACAATGACCCATTCTACGATGAGTGGCTTGAGGTGATCTGAGAGCAGAATAAAGGCATCCTCATTTGAGCGCAGACGTAAGAGAGCTGAAAGGATACGTGACAAGTTGTGTTCGTGAGTTTTAACCTTCGGAAGGGCGACTATGGTAAGTCAAGTTTTCCAACCTGTCAAGGAGGTTCTCCTCTTGAGAATGAAAGAGTCATTTCGTTGAAGTGCAAACCGGGATTCGAATCGCCATCAGATTGACTCGAATCGGCGCGGCGGGAAGCATCTGAAGACGAGCTGATTCGGTGAACCTAGTGATGAGCGGGGGCATTCATCTCCAAAGAGAAAACTCTCTTCCGGTCGCATACAATACGTTGCAGAGTGACGAGCATCAAAACGCCGCTCGCGAAAAACCGTGTGTGAGAGGACTCTCCAACCCTGAGCACTCTTGACGCCCCCGGCATAAATAACAACGTTCGCACTGTACCCCCAGCGATAATCGAAATGAATTCGCTCATTTTCGCATCGAAAGCTCTTCCCGTCGGCCATCTGGCCGAAGGCGTCATTGATTTTGTCATTCTGCGCGCGGATCATATTGCATCATGCGAGCGGTCAAGATCGAAGTTCGGCGTTCAGCGGCACGGAATGCCCGAGCGCGCTTCGAGAGTCATAAATTGGTGGCAGAAAAGGCCAACTTTTAAACGAGCCTGAGGCGTCGTTTCCGCACTGGGCGCCCGGGCCCCGCCATGGCCTAGATTCAGAAAGAGTGGAATATGTATCCGGATATAACATCGCATTGCACTAGATCGAGGACGACTCAATAGCTGCATTTAGGTAGGTGCAACTTGCACAGCGAAGCTGAGCAAGTCTCGAGTTTTCCGAAAAACACGAATAGGGCATCGATCGGCGATCACCTCGGGAGATTTTGCCCAGCTGTCTTGGAGCCTCTGATCGATTCGTGGGCGAGAGCGGGTTCCTGGAACGAACCCCCAATCGGCAGCAGAGCGCCTTGGTGTGTTCAATGAGCGGAGCTGGAACGGGACGACGGTGGGTCCATGATTATTCCGTGCGACCTCAGTCCACTCTCGCCCACCATTCCCATCTGCGGGATTCGTCGGACCGGATATTTAGAAAACGGCTCAAGTATGTAGGAGGAACCTATAAGCCTTGACTCGCAATTCACACAGAGGCTACTTGTGACGCTCGTTTTGCTCAGGGAAGAGACCCGGACCCGGATAACAGACTTCAGAAGACAACGTTATAACAATGGAGATTGGGGAGAGACCCGGATAAGAGACTTTAGAAGGCAACTTTACAACAATGAAGATTTACATGCGTACAATAATATGTCGAGTGAATGATACCTCGAGAGTCGAGGGAAGATCTTCAGTTTTTTGGGTTTTTATCGTCGGTGTTGACGATCATACGTTTCCGACCGTTAGTTTTTAATCTCATCGACATCTATCTTCCTCGGCCAGAGGACGCATCGTCTGACTCTCTCGCTATAAATGTCCTGTTATCGTCTAGTGATGTTTTGATTATATTTCTCATTTGACGACAGGGATATTGAAGCGGGAACAAACTCTGATTCGAGACCGATATCATTCCAAATTCGCTATTGAGTAGATCATCATGATGTCGGTTTTGTTTTTGATTTCGATTCTACATCCTGTAGGCGGAATTTGATCGAACTATCGGGCCCGACAGGGATCAAGAGATCCCCATATCGGCTTGACTTCCTTACAATGCAAGGGGCGCCATATTTTGAAGAGATCTCCAACCTGCCGGAACAAAGGCCTCGTGAATCGACCTGTCGTAACAGGCGTCTCCAACTGAGCTCGCAAGCACCCTCTAAGCGATAATGGATAAGAGCTCTGATTTTTTGAGTCTCCATTCGGGTAAAGATTCGCACCCCAATTCGAACGGATCCCGTCTTGGTGCGTAGGTCGAAGTTTCCGGTCCGGTGAAGTTTTCCGTGATCCTCGGCTTCTTTCTGAGGCTTCGAACGTTCGGGATATACCTCTCTCACGGTATCTTCGCGCTAAGCGCCAGAAATACTCAGTCTCAGCACTCAGCACTCGAAGCACTGGGACTCAATCCAAGGATCGGGGTCATCAAAGCGCTCGAATCGGGGAGACCAACGTCGGCGTCGCTGCGCTCCAAAAGGTTCAAGGGCATTGCCATCTGGATTCGCCGACCAAACTGTTCGGACGACTCGATCTTCTTCGGTATTCGATTCGGGAGCTATATTCTACCCTCAGATGCACGAGCTAAATGGAGCGAGTGAACGCGCAATCTTCATGGATGATGAATTCACCTACTTCGTCTCATGGGAGCCATGAGGTCTCGACAAATCCTTGGCGATTGTTCTCTGACTCGTGAACGATGCGACCACCTGATCGCTACAGGGAGCAGGATCTTCCTAATTTTATCAAATGTCCATGAATGAAGTTCCATCGTTCTGACTTGTAGGTCTGGCGAGGGAAAAGGAAGCCGCCGATCGCCTCCGCGGTCTCTTTGAGTGGATCTGCGCGAAGACAAACATGTATGTGCGGTTTGAGTCAAGTTCCCACGAATCGAGTCGCCAACTCCGTATCTCAACGCTAGCAACAGAATTTCGCATAAGAATCAATTGCCGACGACGACCACAGATCTCAGTCAGACCGACGCGGCGATCGTGGCTAAAGACGGCAAACCGACCACGGAGCACGTCCCGGGCGCGGAAGGAGAGGAAATGTCATTCATAAGCTACGGAACATTCAGTGTTGACGATTCGAGCAGCGGCTGAGAGCTCGATTCTCCTGACTCCTGACTACTCAGGCTCATATGACGTGTGACACGGTAACGAACGGCGCAAGTTCCTGCGAGTGGCACAGTTTCCCTATTCATCCTTTCCTGCTTGATAATTCCGTTCGTCCTCTTTCCCTCAAACGGCTGGTCGCCGCTGCCGCCGTCACTCGTCACCGCCGTCTGGTCGTCGTCGAGCCGCCGGCTCTTCGTCGTCATCGTCGCGCTAGTTCTTAATCTCATCTAGAAGCATCTGCGCACTTGGATGCGGAATTTCAAAATTTCGCGCCGCAGATCCCTCTCTCAACCTTGCTGTTCCGGCTGAATCGGCTCCCGGGTGCCAGTGACTGTTGCAAACGTAAACTGAATTTCGGGAAGAAAGAAACTCCTGTGCGAGTGTATGTTCGGCGTTCCGTGTCTTCTTCTTGGAATTGTTGAGTCTGGAAAGGGCTCCTCAGCGTTCAGTGCAGTCCGGAACCAAAGAGAAAGCGTGTCTGGCCTTCGAACGATTGTATATCCAGAGTAGCTGCACAGCGAACCGAAGTAGCTGCTGCGGGGCCGGTCGCTGTGCCTCCAAAGCTATGGAATGATTCTCCGATTCCAAAGTTGAGCACGGGTTCCCTGTCGAATCTCTCTGCTCGTCGCAGGCGAAAACACCCGAAGACGACTATCATCGACGACTGCGGTGTGTGTTCGAGTGTGTGAATCATCTGTGCGGGAAAACAACACGAGAAGCGAACGAGGCAACGAACGACTCAGCCGGAGATGTACCACGTATCTATTGGGCTTCTTCGAAAGAAACCCTTTTTGCATTCGCACCTTCTGCAACTTCTGTTGGCCGTTGGACTTCTTCGCTGGTCGGCTCCGCCAGAACCATGGTCCCCCCTGTACATAAGCAACAACCCATCGAGCGGGAGCCTCGACGCGTTACAGTTGGCCCCTTGGGAGACGTATGCACCTCAGGCGTCGCTCATCCACCCGAAAGCTCTGCGGCACGACGATGGCTACTTCGACCTGTTGGAGACCTTTTGCGATTATGACAGGTTAGCCAGGGCGGCCTCAAGAGGTCCTCTGATCGCGTATCTTGCGGAGGACGGTGCGCCATCCAGAGCTCCTCACGCATCCACGGGCTCCACCGCTCTCGAAGAGTGTCAAGCCGAGACTCTCAGTAGAGAAGTAAGTTTCGAAGAATTGGCGCGAGAGAATATTTTGAAAAGAAAACTGTACAGAATCGTTATTCTAGGTTGGGGAATATATCTTGAATTCGCTCTGTGCCGGGTGGAATATCGTGCAGCGAGCCTCAAGTAGCTCTGGTGTTTGTGTGCGTCGTACACATGATCTATCAGTTGCGCTTTCGATCGTCGTACATGCACGTTTGTGATAGGTATCTCTGGAGGTCGTCCATCGATTGACAGACGCCGGCGATCTATGTTAATACACTGTATTGACTATCCATCCGGTATGAAACTACTCTGCACACAGTTTTGTCAGTTTTGTGCGTGGTGGCGGTGTCTTGAACGACATTCGGTGAGCCCCAAACCACCGAAGAAGATCTTCTCTTTTGACAGAGAGGTGGGTGAACTATTATTCTTCAGCTGTCAATTCTATTCCGTCTCGTACTTCCTCGGACGTCGCTGTAGCGGGTCGGAGTATTTTCTCCGTCCGAACAAGGATCTGTCCTCCTCCTTGCGCGCCGCGCTCCCGATGAAGTCCTGTCTTGTGAGAGACTTTCCTCGGACGAAGAATTACATCGCGGAAGAGAGCGCTGCACCGAGAGCGATCTTCCCGACTGCTCCTCTTTTACGAGCATCCACCGTTGCTCTGAATGCCAAAAACAGCGTCAATGATTCCTGAGCTCGAAGCTCATTTCGAGAGGTGTAGAATTATGTTGGCTCCGCGTAGCTCGGATATAAGCCTAAAGCTGGGTCTTCGCCTGTGGTGTCTGCATTGACCCCTTCCAATTTATAGAAGCAATCGTACTGAAGAGTTTTGTGCGAGAAGAGAGGGCTCTTCTTCTTGTCGGTTCATTTCCACGGGTCATCTGCCGGCGGGGTGAAGGTCAGCGAATCGTTGCCGGTCTTCGAAGCTCCCATGCATGTATTCCAAACAGTGATTGATATAAGACGTAGGAACTTCCTATGCAGTTCAATTTTTGATAAAAATCATCCTTCTGGCTGTCTGGAGATTAGCCGCATATATTCCGGAGAGAAATTCTTCTTTTTTTTCTGTTGAAACATGGGAGACCAGGGTTCCAAACTGGGTGCGAAAGAAATTGCGATCGGAGTATAGAATCCTATGAAGTCGCTTCTGGACTCTAATTAAGATTGTATCTCTTCCTGAATTTTCTAGATTGTATGCCTCAAGCTCTTGATGTGATCGAATTAAATCTGAGATGAATTTTTTCCTTTCTCCCAGGACGCGGATCTGATCGAGATTCTATGGAAACAGGATGTCGATCTTGGGATCCCTCTCGAAGACTATAGACCGTGCAATCAACCAGCGTCGCAGTCTGTGGCGGCAGCATCGCCTCCCCCCAAGTCCGTCGAAGGGAGCACGGTCGTGCCGGTTCTCGACACGTTGGAATCGAAGGTGAGACCTTCTTCCCCCATTTCCTCGAGAAACTTCTCCTGTTTGATAGCGAGCCCGGCGAGAAATTCCCCTCGCCCAGGTGCCTCGTCTCGATATTTTTCCCCCCGTACGAGACTAAAACGATCCGAAAGCGAGATCTAAAGGCCGACAGACGGATTCCAATGAGGGGGATTTCTGATTGCTTAATTTGAGGGACTGTCAAGATCTAGTTCGAGAGAATCCGGCAGGGGAAATCGTGTCGATGCTTCAATTCCAACCATCGAAATTTCAGAAAGACTTTGAACCTTCAACCAACGAGCCCCGCGTGACGTCAATTGACTCAGAAACCGGTAAGATTTTCCTCAAAGTTTTTCCTCCTTTTCTGAACGGCTTCATATCATAGCGGCGGCGGCGACGCTTCCCGGCTTGAACGTTGTTTTTCTGACCGGACGACGCCGCTTCATCCGCCGGAGCGGCTCCCGGAGCGCCAGCGGATGAAGATCATTGACTTTTGCGAATCCACGTCATTTGTTGTTTCCCATTTTGCGCGTGGTCGCCTCTATGCGAGAGATTGCGCGCGCCCGTCGCTGCGCTCCCGACAGACAGCGGAGACGATCAGCGTGAAGTCAGAAACAGTTCGGCATATATATTCCGATATTCGATTCTAACATTAATAATCGCTGTCTGATATTCGTTCGGGGGTTGCCGCCCCAGAAATGAGACTGAGAGCGGATCCCAGGTGTAATACGTGTCGCGAATCGCCCCTCTCAGAGAATGCGACAACAACAACAGCTGTTATATCTGCAATGTTTATGCTGTGGCGCGGAGTTCCTCGTGCCTTTCTCCGGGCTCAAGGTCATTAGGGAATGGTATGATGTGGGCTCGTCGTGAATAGAATCGGAACTCATCGAGTACCAATTAGAGCGTCGACGTCATGTCCCGTTCATGTTGAAATGTTGACGATGTTTATGCGATCGACGATGACGACGTGCACGTTTGCTGCCGCTCGCTGTCATTGCAAAGCACTTTTGGCGTTCCTGTCGATATCTCTCAAGGAATCGACTGGGCTGTTGATTTGTCATTCGTGGTTTGTGCGTGAGTTCTCCGCAAGTATCGCCGAACGTCGATCGGGTTTGCGATGCCACCCAGAGGTCGCGGCTCTTTATATCAATTTGAAAATCTCCTCATTTATCTGGAACTGGTCGTTGCCTATCGGCCGGATTTCAAGAAGAATTTGATGATATGGAATGGTACGTTTCCGAGACTTCTGATTGTGATATGGGGTTGCGGACTTCGGCGATGGCATTCTTCGCTTGCGTGAAGGCGGGGAAGCTCGTCAACCCACCAACATGTGACTTCGGGCTGCTCCCTGGATGTACATATCTAGGCATTCCCCGTCATTCTATCAGGGCTCTCACAAGCGCGGGCGCGAAGGAAACGCGAAGAGGGATAATAATCGATCCGTCGGATATTCCGAGTCCTAAGTTCTGGTCGAAGCAATGAAACATCATTTCTCTAATGTTCCCAGGCGAACCCATCTTCGAACCTGTTGCTGGACCTTCGACGCTCGATAGTGTGCTTCAGAATAACTCGTCGTCCGATTCGTTCCTGGATATAAACGCTCTCATGGGTGTTGTCAGCGAGGTCAGTATAAATTGATGAGAGCATCTGTTTACTGCGTACATACCGAATCCCAGCCAGTAAGGATTCCTTCCTCTCCGATCCGGAGGGAGAAACTGTGTACTGAAATACGGCCCGACTTTTCGACCGGATGCTCAAGTTGAAGACTGTCTTGAAACGTGATCGCGAATACATTGTCGACTGAACGGCATTCGTTTCGTTTGTTACTCGTCGGATCGTATGTTTCTGAATTGTCGGTTCCGTCGGGATCGGATTCGCGCCGAGAGAATAGGCATATCACGAGCTTCTGGAACCTTATTCTGCGGAGCGGGGTGGGTAAGGGGGGGGAGGCGCGCTCCGTCGACTTCCTAATCCGATTCGGAGAAGGGGCATCCGTAGCGGCACGCGGACTCGGGCTCGGTGGACGCGGGGACTTCGGTCCCAGGGAAGGAGGGGGTTTTAATCCGAAGAGCTCCTCGAGGAGGCTGATCATCACGAATCGTATCGCGGAAAGGTCCGTCGACAGGATGCTTGAGCATCAAGACACTAGGACAAGCACGACTTCTGTAGACAGTCAATTAATGCAGCATCTACACCCGTCCCTTTCGGCATGGTTCACTCATCGATATCGATATTCTTGTTCACGGTTGACGGCGAACACGCGACCGAAAACCCCGCCTTTCTCCAGGCGGTCCCTGCCTTTAATCGTTGATAATAGGGCGGAGCCTTGTTTATTATTTTGATCCGTCAGGTTGCTTCTGTCGCCCGCTCACCTAGGCCTCACGATTCCTCTTCTCCGGATCCATATAGACAGTGGAGTCGATGAAGGGAGACGAGCGAAGTCTTGTAAGGGACGCTCAGGCGCCCGTCAACTAAGGTCGCGAAGTGCTGTAGGTTGTCCCGTGGCGACCGCTGCCGTCGTCGTTTCCGTGTCTCGAAGTGAACCAGTGTTCTCTGAATCGGACTCGGAACGCTGGCTGGAGCCTCTCTCTGTTATCTTCTCCGAAATCGTTACTTCAGGAGCAAGTCTCGCGGATGCGGGCGCTCCTGACTCCGAAGGAGTCGATGGCAAACGGTGTCGACCAATTGTGTCAGCGGGCTGGTTACTACCATGTGGGCCACCAGTTTTACGGGAATCTCGCTCAGAGTGCTGAACCGTCTCAGTTCATCCAAATGCAGCAACTGGAGTATGAGCAGAGCGTCTTGAACGATGGACGATTTTCCAAAGTGACCCGACTCCAGGTCGTTTCTCAGGTAGGCCTACCCTTCCTCAGTGAGCTCAGTGGCTCTATGTTCTTCTTGATGTCTTGAGCTATTCCTTCGGATGACGGAGCTTCTGCTCCTCCGTCGCCTCATTTCGCGGAGGGAAGTCTCCTTTCAGCTCCGGCGGAATAATTCATGAGTCAGGTCGCTTCGAGAGCTTCCTCTCGTTCATTTCTCGCGCGAGTCCCTCGTCGTAGCCCTCGGACGAAGTCGTGCAACCATAAGCGGAAGCTCGGTCAAGGCCGATGAGGTTCACATCGGAGCTCGTCGCAACTCATGTGGAAATCACTCTGCTGTTCTCTGCGTTTTCTCTCGGGCCTGTAACCATCATCGGGCCTGTCGCTCCTGGAAGGAAAACTCGCTCCGAGATACTTGTCTCGAACATCCGATCCCAAACAAGTTCGCGAACGCGTTTCGAGCTCGAGATCGGATAACCAAAGAAGAAATGCAGCAGTCGGCATCGAGTCGATCGTATTCCCTTGCTAAAGAGTCTGGCGACTCGGAGAGACGTTTCTCGACTCTCAAGGAACTCCTCCAGCCTTTGAATCATGGTCGATCAGGTCGCTGTGGCTCGGAAAACACCGCGGAATAAGCCTCCTCTGAAGGACTTCATTTCCACAGTTTTCAAGAGTCGTTACCTCGACGACATTCCGATACGCTCGAATTGGCGGACTATGGATCGCTACCTACCTAGCAATAGGTAGTTGCGGATCTCCCTCCGACGTTGTCACGTCTGCTCGCCTGCCGGATTCCCGCCGTTACGAATTTTCAATGTTAACAATACAACTGCCGAAATTTCTTGCAAGTCATCGCGGTCCGCATTTGGTGATCCCAGATGCCGTAGGCGCCGGCGTGAAGAACAGCTTCCGTTTGGTGCAATTGTTACGGTGGATAGATTACGTTCAGACGTTCTGAAGCATTGTCTCTCAAGCATCACTGCTGAACAATGTGTCGATAGTAAATAATACTGGTGATGATGATGATGATGGAGGGAAAAGACTCATTTAAGAGCGGGCACTTCACGTCCTCTCCCACTCAGATCCCGATCCTACCGAGCTAGTCCAATCGAATCAAGTGATACTGAGGAATTACGCAACGTCCAAAAAATCCAAGAACGGGGGAAGATCCTGTATGGATCGAATCGTCTAACGAAATAGAGCAATGCGATCCGAACAGATGGCTAGATGACCAAGGAGTGAATGGATGATTGAATGCTACTACATTTACTGGCTGGGATGGGGTTCATCAGGTGCGCGGTGTTTCACACGAATCCCAGGTGTGTTGCGTTAGCGGAGCCAATCAAGCTCGGCGACGAAGCCTGGCCGAAGGCCCTTAGCGTTGGCGGCGGGCGTCCTCGTAGGAGCAGCACTTGAGGGGAGTTCTGGACCGACGATCGCAAGACTTCTTTGAGCTGCGATCGACGCGCTCAAGCGAAAACAGACTTGTTATAGCGCTACAAGTATTCATCCAAGCGACTAGCGAACCGTCTAAAACAAACTATTGACGTCGATGCGACACCGGATTGCTTTTCCCGTTGCTTGTCGGAATGCCCGATCCCCAGGAGAATCTTCCGCGAAGCCTCGGCTTCCTCAACTCGTCAGGATGAGCGTTTTACCGAGGTCTGGGAGTCGATCATGACAATTTTAATTTTCCTTGCAGGAGTTGTTCTGTGCGGATCCTGAATGGGCTCAGATGCCTAGCTACTCCGGTGTTTCGAGTCCCCCCTTCAATGGAACGGATCCTTTCGGAGGAGTTCTCTTGCAGAATGTCTCGATGCCGTCCTCATACGACGCGTCCGTGACCGCTGTGAACTCGACGATGCAACAAGCTTCACCGGCTGCCGGCTCCACATTCGCGAGTACTCCAACCGCTGCCGCTTCAGGTGAGGAATTTGAGCAGTGACTTTCCTCGGTCAAACCCTTCAGGGGCGACCTTGATTCCGGTCTCAAGGCGTTCGAAACCTGAAGCGTCGGGAGCTCTTTCCGCCTGTCAGTTCGTGGGATGCGTCGTCGTCGCGCTCTCTGATTCGGGGCATCGTCGCACGCCGGGAAGTCGGGTGCGGCGTCGTGACTCGCAGCAATGACGAAGCTAGCGAGAGAGCACGGCTTCCTCGAAATCGCGGTTCCATTGAACGTAGTCCGATCGGTCCCCGTTGAGCCGGTCCAAAATCAGCTGACGGATTGGGAATGAGTTGGCGGACACCGGCTAAAGATAAGAGCTAACGAACCGGCGAACGTGGAAGGAGCCTGAGAGAGGAACGAATGTTAGAATGCTCGAGAGGTACTCGAGACGTCGACTGCTGCTGCTGACGCGACAAGCGCTCGCCCGTTAGCCAACCAGCTAACTCGTCATCCAGCCAACCGCAACAATCGTCGATTTTCCCTTGATTTGTTTCGAAAAGCTGAATCTCATCACGCCGTCCGTTTATTCCTCCGTCGATCGATCAGTTTCCGTGTGGGTGCTTGAATTCGCGACCGATCGGTACAAAGTTAGGTAGATAGTTTTCAGATCACATTGTACTGGTTCTTCGCCGGTTTGAGACACCGAATCACGTAGACACCGTTGAGACACCCGAGAAGACGCCGGAAACGCTTTCGTAGGGATACGAACAATTCGTACCGTAGCGCTTTAATGCATATTCACGATTTCCGTTTCCAGGAGACGCTCCCGTGGGGTGCAACGGTTGCAGTGATTTGTCGAAGCCAACGGTGACCGATCAACACGCTATCCGAGATCTCTTCACTTACAACAACTCAACTCAGAGCGGCTGGGATTCTTTCGAGCTATTCTATGAGGATCTGGCGGCTCTCGCATCGAACACTACAAATGCCACGAACAGTCGTAAGTCCATAGCGAGTATTTTTATCAAACGAAAGAGTGTCCTGGTAGAAACTAGGTGACGAACAGAGAGACAGACAGAGTTTCTTGCTTGCACACGGATGTAGACGGTCCGTTTGATAGCATCAGTGTCGCTGAATCTGACGTCCACGGCGCCCTATCGCTGTTCCAGTGTTGCGCTCAATGTCGTCAGTCAGCAATGTCACGGCGCGCATGAGTTTCGAAACGATCTCATCGAGAACGGAAGCAGGCTGGAACTAAGCGGGCTATTTTCAACCTTCGGATTTTCGTCGCGAGATTTTTGAGATTCATACGAGCCTCTGCGACGCGGCTCCGTGGGCACAATACCGAGAGTCGCAGTCTCGAAGTCTGACGACAATGCTCGCATTGAATGCCCACCTTGGGCAATGACTGTGCTTTAACGGTCGTTCAGAAACAGCGTGGGGTTGATGTGAATCAACCGTTCAGAAAGCCAGACGCAGCGGTCGAATGAACGGCTCTCGACCGACAATTGAATGGAAGGGATCGAGACAGCGGTCGATCTATCGGTCGGTCGCTCAGTCAGTCGACTCCGGAGCACCCCCACGTTCGCCAGAGGTCCGCTACGAAGGCTTGGAGGGGCATTTTTGTCGCTGAGTTGCGCTCCAACAGATGGCACGAGATTTCCCGTTGGGGCAGATGTTTTTCAGTCAGTCAGCGTTCGTATACAGGTAGGGCTGACATCCTCAATGACCTCTCTGCAAAGTCGGAGCACATGTCGATCGAAGTCTCCGAGAGCCTCTGGCTTCTTCGAGAGCCGCGGTGGAGGCGGGAAAATTTTCGGACGCGGAGGAGCGAATTGTTTGCCTCGCTGTTAATTCCAGAAAGGTTTCCGCGGTCGCCGTCGGAGTTTCCGACTCCGGAATTCAAATCCGTTTTGCTTACATTACTCGTTACATCGATCCCGGGGGGAAAGCTTACCATGGAGCGCTGTAGGGAATCTCCCGGAAGGTATTTCAAGTTGACCGCAGACCTTGGCTCCTTCGCAGCGGTCAGGTTCCGAGCTCTCACTTCTCGAGAAGCATCAACGGATCGCGCGGATCGTGGAATATCTAGTTTGCAGAAATCGCGAGGGATTGAGGCGTTTTCTGAAAATTCTCCTCGGTTCCGCCAGTCTACGTCTGTCGCCGGGAGAAGGCAATCGCTGAAATGAGGGCTGTCTCTCTGCGAAACCTGTCGACGACGGAACAGACCGTTGTCAAGTGGAAGGCCGAGTATGGTCAAAATTGCGATGGTATTGTGAATCGAGGCCTCCCGACTAGTAGCGTAAGCAAAAAATGCTCGAAGCGGCCTTTCATTCTGCTTTTTTGTTCAGCCCGCAGACGAGAAGGCGACCCCAGGGCGGCTTCATTCTTAAGTCCGTGTGACTATTGTGGGGGATGGGATCTTGAAACCCGGTCGAAACTCGGCTGAAAGCTGGCAGGCGCATTCCTGAGCGACCGTTGATGCCCCGAAGAACCGCGCGGAGAATTTGGCGCGCTTTCTTAAAGGTCCGAAGCAGCGTCTTAAACCTCTGCCCTCTCCATCCTTGCCGGCAGGTGTGGAATGAATAAACTCACTCAGTGGTTCCACGGTGGTTCAATCCACTAACTGTCGTTCAGAGAGCACGCTTCGAGCTCTCACGGAGATCGACTGACTGACTGACCGACTGACTGACTGACCGTTCGTCCCGCGATCAGAATGACGTCTACGTTACTGCCTTGTCTTGAGCAACTCGCTTCCAGAGGCTTGACTGTGCACACCAATCACGTTTCGGTGATCGTTCGCACTCGAGATTATGTGAACAAGCGTACAGAGAGCCACGACTACCACAAGCGATGGTGGAAACGCAGGAAGCTCGACAACTATTACGACTACGAGTCGGAGGGCTCGAGCTTCTGCGGTTCCGGCAGCGAGAGCGGTATGTGTCGAGCGAGTCGAGTTATCGAGGGTCGCCGAGGGCATTGGATCGATCTTGCATTGGAATAACCCTCGGATTTTCTCTTTTTCTTTCCAGACTCCGAAAGCAACCGTCTCGTTCCTCTTGGACCCACGACCGTCAGCCAACCCGCGAGTAGAATGAGTTCTTCATCTGCGAATGGCGGAAGTGTATCCCTCAAACACACGAGCATCGGGGACGGAGGATACGCCGCTAGCGATACCGGAGTATCGTCTATGTACTCTGACGAGGCGAACGAGGTACGTGAGCATTTAAAAAAATCACGCGGTCCGATGCTGAGTAAATGAGCGAGTGTCTCCGCTCGGAGTCTCGTTGTGCATCGCTCAATGGGGAATTCGATTTTCAGGAATGGATGGAGAGTTCTAGCGAAACTTCTCACGACCACGACCAGGAACAATTGGTGTCGACGGACGTCAGTTACCACTCGAACTCGTCATCGATGTCGTTCGGTTCCGCTGAAGGGTGCACAGTCCCGCAGAAAAAATACAATTTCTTCGGACGAAAACCCTATCACCAGACTTCCAACGGCACGGTGGACCGCTCGATCGAGGAGAGTCATGTCGTGCCCCAGCCTCTCAAAATCGCCCACAACCCAGCCATGGACGGCTTCCTCCACAACCATTCGTACGGCCAAGAGCAGCTGAGCGCCGGTTACAACGTGCCGCAGTTGCCGGTCGGGGTGAAACTCGAGACTCAATTCCACTCCGAGCCGAGGAAGCAGAGTTCCGCGTCTCAGGCCGACGGCTACGAATCGTCCGACCCATCGGAGTCTGGCGCCGGATACATCCAAGTGACGTCGGCCAAGGACGAACGCCGCGCGCGGGAACTGAAGATCCCGATTCCGACCGAAGAAATCGTGACCCTCTCGATCGAAGAGTTCAACGAGCGTTTGACTCGCTACGAGTTGAGCGAAGATCAGCACGCCCTCATCCGCGACATCCGTCGCCGAGGCAAGAACAAGGTGGCTGCACAAAATTGCCGAAAACGGAAACTGGATCAGATCTCTGCTCTGCAAGACGAAGTTGAGAATTTCCAGGACACGTGTCGCTCTCTTCAGAACGAAAACGATGAATTGACCCGACGCGAACTCTACGCTCAGCAGAGGCTGAACCAGCTACGAGATGTGATAGCCAACGCTGCGAATTCCGGCGCGATTCCCAAACACCACGGCCACCATAAAATGGCGAATTCGGAGTAGTCGCCGACTGCGTCCTACGTTGTATAGAAACCATCCGTGTACATACATAGTGGGCCACCGCGGTGAGCTGGGCCGAAAGCCTCCCTGGCGGACAAATCGGACAGTACCAGGGAAGACGGTTGAACGGTATTGTTCGAGAGACGACTTATCGGTCAAGTTTTCCTTATACTTGTTTGCATTACCGGTGATAGTAGATAGATGCTACAACTCTACACGACTTGGCGACGCTCCAATGAGAATCACATCCTCGTGTATTTTTGTCTCAAGAACACCCGGTGTTCGCAAAAAGTGCGTGTTTGCGTGCGTGTCTGCGAGCGTGCGTGGAAGAGGTCATTCGTGCGTTCGAGTCCCCCCTACAGTCTTATCGCTACGAAAATTCCCAACGGACATCTTTTCTCAGTTCGAGTGTCTGTCAGCTGTATGAACGAGCGTGTCCCGTTTCCGGTAAGAGAGATACTCCATCCCGACGAGAGGACTTCCTGCTGAGTTCGAATCATCAGCGGCAACAGAAATGACCTCTAGTCCAGTCTACTTGAACAAATCGATTGTGGGCATTTTGTGATTGGAGAGGGTGGTGCGTGGTGTCGAGGGAATTCTATTTTTGTACATAGCATGGAGCACATGTAAATAGAAGATAATAAATAATTTAATGTCTTCATCATCAAACAGAGCTTCCGTATTCTTCATTCGACAAAGTTTCCTACATCCCTACGTTGAACGTCAGAGCTCCATCACCGAAAACGGTCGAACAATAAGACGGCATAAGCGGACGGAATTTCAAATATGAGCTTTGTTCATTTATTTCGCATATATGTATTTACACAGCTGGGGTGTTCACTGGCGGTTCCCTCGTCTCCTTCTCCGCGTGGACATATCTGGCGTTTCCGACATAATTGGTGCGTCTTAGCTCGACACGAAGCAGCCTCGAAGACAAGAAGTTCCAAAAAGTAATTGGTAGTCCCTGATGAGACCACTGGACAGGACAGTTGCGTCCTCGAGGCGGTCGAAGCTTCAGTAAAAAAGCATGTCTTCAGTGAAGGCCCCAGCTAATCTGAACTCGTTTCCCGTAATCACTGCATAAATTCGATGAGCACCCGTCCGGGAATTGTTCGACGGTCTCGGATACTTCGTCCTGAGTATGAATTCTTTCCCGATCGGGGTCGGAAATTGCTGGGAAGCTGGTAGTCTCCTCGACTTGGTTGAAAGAGTAGTATCTTCTAGTTTGGCTTTTTGAGCGTTCTCGAACAATTTGGTTATAGCTCTGCCGACGGCGCTCTTCGCTCCACCTCGAATTTCCACCTCTGGCTTGTCGAGAAGATCAAGCACGAGCTCTTCAACGCTCACCGTTGAGGACTCTTGCGCCTTCATGGCAAGGTAGCGTTTCAGAGAGGACTCGGTCTCCTCTGGCTCTTCCTGGAAACAAACCCATCGGATGAATTTTTTCCTCACCTGACTCCCGCGTCTTCTCTCGTTCGTGAGGGCGTAATCCCATGCCCATGTACATATACGTAGTGTTTTACTCTGAACCACAAACTTTTCTGAACAGCTTCTGCCGCAGGCTCTCCGCTCTCGCAATGCCGATTTCGGCTTCGTACATCCGTCGAATCAGGTCTTTGTAGTTAGGTCGACGCATTCGGAGCTCCTGTTTCGTTTTCTCGATCAGGTGCTCCATGAATGGAATCATGTCCCTCGGTCCTTTGTGAACTGGAACCGATACGAGAAACATGGTCTCATCCGCCTCGGAAGACAACGGAAGAGTAATTCAAGCCGAAGAGACAAGGAACTCGACTCCTTCCCCTACTAACCGCTCTCGCAGATCTTCTCTAGCCCACACTGAATGATACAGGGGAACAATAAGTTTGCGATATCCGAGAGACTCATCGTGATGAGTTCGTGTAGGATCTTCTCCCCCTCTTTCGTGTCGTCGAAGAGCCTGCAAGTTCGTCATTGGGTCATATCAAGACCTAAGCGCATGACTCCGACTATATAGACGGCGTACAGCTACGCGACGAGATGGTGGATACCTCTTCTGACGCGTTGTTGGGGCAGGTCTCGCCTGTTCCCAAAGGTCTTGCCACATGTTACCGGGGATTGTCATTCGCTGTGAGAGCTCTCCCGCTTTGACGATTTCTCCCTTTTCGTCCCGGATGGGCTCGGTCCAATCCCTGGAGTTTGAGAGCATCGTCGATTTGAGATCAGAACTTTGTGGCTTGTGCCGAAAATTCCGGAGGAACCGAGTGCTCACCTCGGAGAGAACCATCTCACGAAATCCGCTAATTGACAACCGGGATTCGCAGCTTTGAAAGATTCCATATCACTGAAGAGGGAGGCACTCTGGAGACGTGCCGTCATTTTGCTGCATTCAGGATCGGAGGCGAGCTGCGGGACACGTTCTATGAATACGACGTCCTGTGAGGCAAAGGACATCGCCTATCCAACGGCCACATACCTTGAGGATTGCATCCGCTTGCTCCTGGAGCATGTCTTCGGTCATGGGCGATGGTTGTTGACATACAGGCACCCACATCTGTTCGTCCGTTGAGAGCAATTTCAAGGCACCGAAGGGCTTAGAGCGACCCTCAGCTGAGAGCGGTGCATCATCTATTCGGATAGAAAACGCGAGCATTGGATTTCCATCACTCGACCGTCTCGACCACCATACGAGTAGAAAGGTTTATAACGATCGGATGAGCAAACGAGTCGGAAGAGGGGAATGGAAGGGAACGTCAATCAAGATTCTCTTGGGAGAAGTCCCTGGACAATCGTACCGAGAGTTTTGAAGTCATCCGGGCTCTGAATCGGTGTACCCTCCGATTTGTCGTCTCCCACGGGCTCGGATGTTGATGTGCTATCGGAACACTCGAAGAAGTCCTCATCGGACGAGGAATTTTCTCCCTCAGTTGGGTTCTCACTCTGAGGAGGCATCTTAAAATGACAATTTGCCATGCGGTCGATTGCTTTATGATGGTCGAAGGAAATATGGCGCCGTCGTCCGAATCAGATCAGATCGGTTTGACCGAGCAGAATGACCAAATCGAACGAACCTTTTTCTTTTGTTTGCGAGATTCACGGAGTTCTCGGGCATTTCGCGTTTCGATGCAGCAATTCAGCATCTGTATCTTCTGATGCAGAAGACACATACCGAGATTAGGTGCTCCGGGCTCGATGCTGGAACGAAACGACGCGGAGAATTCAGACCACGACCTACGGACGTCTGCCGGGCGAGGCGCGGTACCTCTTTACCATAATTGGAAGTACCGAACGATACAGAAGATCTTGCTCGGACCCAAGCATGGGAGGAGTAGCCTGCGATTCGCGGGTTCGAGATCGGGAATCGTTTCTAAGGGTCGATTCTTTTTCGTTACCGAAGATCCCGGGGATTATTCGTGCTCTTCCCTGTTGGTCTGGTTGAGCCGCGTTCGGGAGGATTCAGGAATTCTCGTTCGCCGGGGAGAATTCCTGAAGTGAGCGGGAGCCCATGTTTTTCCCCAGCGGAGCTAAACTCACCTGGAGATTATGTATCCACGTTCGAAGTGATGCCGGAGCTCACCGACGACTTTCACCCAGAGCAGCGCAAGACCTTCGATGCCGCCGCATGTGTGATACGCCTCGATCAGCGCCAAAGACAGGCGCCACACTATGGAGTTCTTCGAAGAGGTCTTGAGGGCTCTCAATTTCTCCTTGAATTTCTCAACCTCATCCGCCTCCTCCAATTTCTCAGCCGATTGCGAACCGAGAGCAGTTGAAATGTCGCCAAAGTCTATGTGCCCAGAAGACGAGAGAACAGTCTGTAAGGAGAGATCCGAACTCAAAGGAAATTCGCGCCCGAGCCAGCTGGCATTATTGGTTTTCTCTCGTACCTCTTGGTCGATCGAAGGAATGAATATGTAGTTCATGAACTTGATAAGAATTTCGTCGTCTGTCAATCTCCTCCTCTTTTCCCGAGTGTCTGAAGGCATGATTGAAGCTGCCAAGTCTGGGACCTGCAATTTCAGATCGGCGTTGACTTCCCATTCCAGCGTCTTCATTCATCCCCAATGCCGGCAGCGCATAGTACCCCATCCCTTCCTAGGCACGTGTTGGCGCATGATGTCGATGAAGTGAAGAGATATGCCCTCGGCGGAATTATCTGAGCGAGTCCACCGCAACTCGAACCATTCGACTACTCATCTAACATACGATTGAGAGCAATCGGCCTTCTTGGAGATCAGCCCCGACTTTTCACTCCGTACGGAATTGAATGATATCCATCTATGCACATATTGCAGGTATATGAAGCTTGGGCGGACTGACCTTTGGTTCTGCGAGACGGTCCATGACATTAGCCAACTCCGGATCGATATCATCTGACAGCATAGAGCCGAGCACCAGGTCTAAGCTCTCGTTTTTAGAAAGTACCGTCTCGAACTCTCCGAGGTAGTTTTCTGCGGGAGACAAGCGAGTCCAAATGAGCAACTGATGGTATTCTCCGACTGAAGACTATGGGGGACGCTGCCGGGACACGGCTCAGATGTCTCTTGTGAGTGCTCACCGAGGTAGCAATAAGGCCCGCTGACATATTTGATGGTGACACACCATTCCGGAGCATTCGCCGGCACCAGATCAGAATGCGCTATACTGTCGTTGACGACATCCTCAGCGAGATGAGGCCAGGAAACCTGGTAGGAAGGGACAATGAAAGATTAGGAGCCCTCAAGTTCCAGTCAAAGTATCCCGTCAATCGATTGAGGAACTTGGAACTCACCATCAGGCGGAACTCAGAGATGGGTTCCACGCCGGCTCCCATCGGAAGATCACCGAACTTGATGACTTGGTCAACATCCAACGAATGGCTCGGTATCGAGTTCAGATCGAAAAAAGACCAATCGTCGAGCATATAAGTGAATCGAATGCTCACATCAACCGGTAGATGGGTATAGAAACTACTGTTGCACTGGAATGTCGAGAGAGAAGATTTTCAGCGGATCCCGGAGAGCTCATCTCCTATTGTGTGAATCATAAATCGGCTCCGCGCAACATGTCGCCTGGAGAACAGCAATGCTTACCAGTTTATTCTTGAATAGGGTCAGGAGTCCATTTAGCGTATCGTAGCCTTTCGGTGTGTGCACCAACTTGACCATATTAAAATAGCAGTGGAAGCCCTGGGCGCACATAACGCCGCAGGCGATTTTCTCTTGGGGATGATGCATTTGAATGAAAAACGGCAATTGGCAGTTCGTGTTGCGGAGAGCGGTGCACACGGATCCGAGGAGCATTTTCTGGCGATCTACGGTCGAGATCGTATCGTCCCCCATGTCCGGCGTTATGAGCAAAAAATCCCGGATGCCGTACCATCTGACCAGGAAATGTGCTTTGGCGGGGAAATCATTCGTGAAACTCAGCAGGTCGTCCATCGCAAACGGGAGCGATTCTTGATCTAGAAGAGATCGGCAAGGCACACAGCGATTAACTTGGAGAGCATGGGAAATCATATCGAGTTCAATCGAAGTTCCCTGACGGGACGCTAAGCACTGCGGAGCTCACATTCTTCGGTCTCTTCGAGAGCCTCCTTGGCCTGATCTTCCTCCGATCGCTCTTTCGTGGATCCTTCTAGATAGTGCCGAGTGACCATCATCCTGAAAGACGCGAATGAAACCGTTTCCGAACGGCTCTTCCACTCGCCGCCGCCGAGAGCGCCCTGGAATCGAATAACACCACTGATCGGGACTCTCCGAGAGCGATCCGATTAAGCGGAGGATCCCATTGACCGGTGCTCCCAAAAAGCGGAGTCAACTGTACTTACGTTCGCCAACGGTCCTGTGGAGACGATATTCGGGAGCCGCCATTCCTCGATCAGTTGCTCCAGAGATGCGATGAATTTTTCCCATTCGGTAGCTGTGGTGAAATCTTTGAACTCTGGTAAAGATGGATCCTGAGAAAGTCAAGACAAGTCAACTTAGACTCGGAGCCTTCCGTTCCTATGAACGTTCCGGCAGGCCGACGCGTGTGGTGACACAGTTTCGTGACTTTAGGCACGAATGAGAGGAGTGAACTCGAACAGGCTGTAACTCGAATACGGAGGTGGCTCAAATTCGTCGCAGAATCTTGGGACACGATACGGCGACGGAAGACTCCCATCGGGGAATTAAATAGCATGGGCCCTCACAGCAATTTTTGAGGATCTTCTTATTGAGAACTTCCGTTTGAGCTTGCCGAACACTTCCTCCATTATCGGGAAGAGCCGAAGCGCACAACTTTACGGGTGTCCGGTCGATGCCGGATGACCACCCGTGTCAGTGGCCTATTTCTGCCTCAGAGCCTTCTCAGAATCGGAATCTCTGTGTCAACAGACAGTTGCTCGCCGGAAAGGGAAATCTACAACACATGGAGCTCCACCAAATTCAGCTGAATCAAGTTGAGCGATCTCCCGATCGATTCCATTTTCAAAGCATGTCAATCGAAGGATCGAGCTCCCGATGATGGAAGCGAGCGATGAGGATCGATAGACCTTTCGTCTTTCAACTGAGACTGCCAGTTACCTCTGAAGTGAATCGCGGACTCGGATACGCGCCGGAAGTCGTTGGACCCGACAGCGGGCCGGAACCGTCCTGACCGAATCTCTCGAATGTATGGACAGTGCTCTGAACAGCTCGAAGAGACTCATATCGTAATCTTCATCGGGGGTGATAAAAACGGATAACGTACAGCAGGGAAGAGATAAATATCCTGAATTATCTTGAGCAAATTTAACCGGGGGGGGGGACGGACACCCCAGGAAACTCTCCAGTCTGGAGGAACAGTCCCTCCAGTCAGCAGTGGACAGTTTCCGAGACTTGTCGAGTTTGAAAGGAGTTTTCTCGTGCGTGGAGCGAGAATACTCGTAGTCAGCTGATTGTCACAAAGTTCTATTCTGATGTGACTAGATCTCGCGTAGCTGACAAGTCTGTCGTTTGGAAGACATCAGGTCGACTTGAAACCGGCTATGATATCCATGCTTTGGTGAGACGTCGCAAATCCCGTGTATAAATATGCTTTAGTGAATTTTTACTTACCCCTGGAACAGCACAGGGCGGCGCCATTTTGGTTCTGTCTGAGAGCGCGGCGCAGCAATCACGTTCGAAACTTTCACGGAAGTGATAATCCACGGATCGACCCATCAAATCTACTCCACGCGGATGCCTATCATCGCTGATCGTGATCCCGCGGGATTTCCGACAAGCTGCCCTCCTGAAGAGCTCCGATGGCTTCCGGAATGGATCTTGTTCGTTCCCGCCCAGGTTCTGACTGGTGACGCGGCTCGGCGAGATTCAAAAATCGATTTATGTGGCTGTGAGAGTGTCCGTCACGAATTTGCGCCTTCGCAATTTTATTGTCCGCGCAAGGTGAGTCCGAAGTCTATAGGACCGATCCCCGTATTTCTTCGATGCGCGCGGCATACGAGGACCTGCTCGCATCAACTGCCATTTGGGTCGAGCCCTGCTGCGACGTTTTGAAAGGAACTGACCCCAAGATCAGCTGTTCGGCCTTCGACAAGAAAATCAGAGATATCGTCGGCAGAACTCCATGGTCGGGACTCCGACACGATCCGGAAAAAGCTCTGATCGTAATCCTGCGTGCGGTGTCCGGCTAGGCCCTTTGAAACGACTTTGCGACGTTTCCTGTCCGGCCGAGCTGGTTGTCGAACACAGAGAGCGCCCCGATCGGGGAAAAATTCGCTCCTTTCTGAAGACTAATGTGACTTTATCAGCTCAATTGACTGCAGTTAAGGCCGCACACAATGTCGCGCGTACCCCCACGCCGACGAGCGCAATCGAGGACGAAGACCGGTGCGGTCTCGCCACCCCAAGAAACAGGCACAGATATCAGCATGGCTCTGATAAAATCGGCTCGTAAGAGCGGACAGCTCGCTCTGCAGAATCGAGGCTTCACGGAACTGCCGAGCGTGAGTGTGCTCTCGATATCACTTGGCGCATTCTCGCATTCTTATCCTTCCGAGACCGTCTCTCAACTTCCTAAGTCCTGAGCCGTATCTCTGAGCCCTGAGCTTCCGCGCTATTTTTAGGTGGTCTGCAACCTGAACAATCTCTCGGAGCAAGAGGTGAAATCGATCGATGTCACGTTGGATAGGGCCAGTCAAGACGATTGGTGGACTCAAATGCCCCTCTCGAAGTTATTCCTCGGTGGGTCCCTTTAAATTCTATCCATGCCTTGTCCTTGGAACGGTCCTGGCGACGACGGACCATCGGTCAGGCTCAATTCACTCCGGGAGCTCTGGAATATTCACGGGGTCAAGGAATGAGAGCCAAGTTCCGCTTCGCAGGGTCGAACCGACTGACCACACTCCCGCCGGAGATCGCTCAGCTAGAACACCTGACAATACTCGAGCTCCAGGATAACAACATCTCGAAGCTCCCTCAGCAGATGGAATCCTTAAGCAATCTAATTCGCTTGAACCTCAGTCACAACAAGATGACCGAGCTTCCAGATTGTCTTTGTCACTTGAAGGATCTCCGGGTAAGATCTCGGGATCGACAATCATGAATTCGGGAAGTCATTTTGCGAAGGCGTGACGGTCGAGAGGCGGAACTCCTGCGCTGACCGGTGAGAGCCTCGTTATTCCTTCCAGGTTCTCGCGTTGCATCACAATGAAATCAAGTCAGTTTCGGACAATATCAACAGTCTTCTGTCCTTGGACGATCTCGATCTCAGCCACAACAAGTTGAAGGAGTTACCTGACGCATTTACTTTCCTCTCTCGAACCAAAAAGGTCTGATCTACTCAGTATGGCTTGAGCACGATTACATAATACAGGTCGAATGATGCAGCTGACGCCCTAGCTCAATCTGGCGAATTGACCATTTACAGATAAATCTGGCGAATAATTGTCTCGAAGCTCTTCCGGCTGATATGGATTCGATGATTCAGCTAGTCTTATTGGACCTCTCGAACAATTGTCTCACGAAGTTACCGGAAGCCATCGGGAGATGCGGACACCTAGAACAGCTCGTGGCGCGCCACAACCGACTCGAGACGCTGCCTCCTTTCAGCAGAGAGAATCATCTCAAAGAATTGAGCGTGAGCTTCAACGCAATCAAAGAATTCAACGTCGGACATTGCGAAGCTCTGGTGATGCTGAAGGCAAGTCTTCGCACTGATCGTTCTTGTCACATGAGTCGAATCGATGCCCGCGGAGATCATCCATTGATGTTGAGTCCTTGGTTCACAGATCCTGGACCTCAGGAGCAACAAGTTGGCTAGCTTGCCGGAGGAAATTGCCAATTTGCAGAGCCTGGAGAGACTGGACATCGGGAATAACGAATTAAAGATCCTCCCAAATTCGTTGGGAGCTCTGAACCACATTAATTCATTACTTGTGGAGGGGAATCCCTTGCGTTCTATAAGGTGGGTTCCCGAATCGCTGCTACAGAGACGTTCTAGCGAAATCCTCGGAAATGACGCTCGTAATTGATCTGTGTCCGTATTTGTAGGCAGGACATTTTGCGCCGGGGAACGGTCTACCTCATGAAATATTTGAGAGATCGCCTGAAGGAGAGTCCAATGCAGCAGAAAATCCGCAAGTCTCGCGGAGGAGACGGACAGGAACTCGTGGATTCAGTGGATCGCTTCACGTTGAAATCTTCGAAAACATTGGATTTCTCAAACAAGGCACTGTCGACTCTCGACGAGAAAGTCATCGATATGGCCTGCGAGGATAAAATCAACCAGCTCGTTTTAACGAGAAACATATTCGTCACGGTCCCGGATACACTCGAACGGCTGGCCCAACAACTCACTGAACTCGACTTCAGCTTTAACAAACTTACTTCCATTCCTCCATTTCTGTCACAGGCGAAGCATCTGCAATACATGAACCTCCAGAGCAATCAGCTCTCAGATCTCCCCCCAGAACTTTCGTGCTTGGAGAACATTCGCGAGCTGAATATTAGCCAGAATCGATTTAGCAAGATCCCAGATTGCGTTTATGGCTGGAAGCGTTTCGAGATTCTTCTGGCATCCGATAACAGCTTAACGAGCATCGACGTGGAAAATCTTGCAAAGATCGAGACCTTAGCCACCCTGGACTTGCGGAACAATTCCATTTCCCAGGTCCCGCCGGAGTTGGGGAACTTGATACAGATCAAGAGTCTCCAACTCGATGGCAATCTTTTCCGAAATCCACGTCCTGCCATCCTGGCGAAGAGCACTCAGGATATCTTAGCTTACCTCCGTGACCGAATCCCCAGCTAACACGGATATACGTATTTCCATGCAATGGATGGACACCGCACATTGACGCACTCATTCGATACCATTGTTCTACGAGCAGTATATGAGCGAACGATTTTATCTGTGATTCGATACGTTGTGTTTTTGAATATCAAGAAGTAAATCCTGCATCTCATCACCCGCAGCACGAGGGATGTTGAACACGCCACAAGCATTATTCCATGTACTCGGATCTGTTTTGGGAAGCGCCGCACTCGCGAAAAACTCTTCCTGGTGTTTTTTTCCATTCCCGGTCGAGTTCGTCCATCGGAGAGCTTTAGTTCTCTACGAGTCGCATTACATCATCTATTGTTACGGATAAATAAAATGACTTCTGCACACCGAAAAAGTTCGTGCATGGTTTGGGGCAAGACCTCAGATTCACGTTCTTCTTATCGCAGGAGAGTTCCCCTCAAGCGAAGCAGCCTAGTGAGGGAATCATCGCTCACCATATATGGATTGAAGACTTTTTCGTGCCTGAGTTGCGCGTATCATATGTAGATGGTACTCAGTCTCCCTTCCTGTCGAAGCAAACCCCTGTGAGACATAAGACAGAATGCCGTATTCTCTCCAGTTGTGGGGCACCCCGAACTCCGACTCCGATGCCCGACCAATCTTTCCAAAGTGAGCCCGCGCAAAGATCCGTCGGTCATTCCTGAGCCAGATGACGGAACTTCGGAATGCGAGCTAGAAGGTTGCGCTACCTCTTTCAGGGAAGATTTGCCGGTGCATCTAAGTCGGAGTTTCGGCTGTATTGGAGAGAATACGGTAGACTCCGACGGTTTGCCCCGATTTCCATCGAGGTCATAGGGTCGACTCCATTCGAGAGCCTCTCCCTGAAAGTTTGAGCATACAGAGCCCGCTAATACTTCGGTGACCGATTCTGAAGAGATCTGAATCCAGCCTCGAATGCAGAACAATTCATGGGAGAGCAGAAGCATCTATTCGTTCCCTCACCATCATCAATCTCCTTCAGAGCTCCCTATCTGCGAGAGAGGACTTCTCGAGTGGGCACAACACTTTAATATACGGCAGAAATATCGCAGAAAAATACGTCGTCTGTCGAGGGTCTATCCGTCATCCGTCAAGCTCACAGTAGTCACTCCAAGCCTTTCCTTTGTATAGACCTGGAAACGGTGGATTCTCACCTATGTACGGGCCCTCTCGACAAACGGGTGGAACTCGCTTCGATAACCCGAGCGGTTCTTTCTCACATTGACCTCCAAGACTATCATTCCCAAAGAAAACCGTTCCGATGATCCCGGAGGTCCCGCTAGAGTAGAGCTCCCCGGAGATCGTGCCGGTCTCCGGGGACTGAGGAGCGAACACTCTCGATCTAACCGCGATCGTCGGACGCCGCGTTGCACGCTACCGTCCCGATCCAGGGGAACCGCCTCGGAGTTTTCCGACCACTCCTTCGTTTTTTTTCTCCTCCAACGTTAGTCAGAGTTGTCGTAACGTACCATCGTTAATATTGGTGTCAGAAGTGGGATTCGAACCCACGCCCTCATACGAGGCCCTTCGGCTCATCCACTTCAGGAAGGACCTCGTCATCGCCTCGGAAATATTGAGTTGCACTCAATTCTCCCGCGATCCCATCAGTCAATCGGTGTCTAGGAACCATCCTGCCTCATCGAATCGTCGTATTTCCCCGTTTTTCCGCTGCGATATCCCGACATCACTTCGTACCTCCAGCGCCGGCGAACCAAATCTCAACCGGAAGTCTCTACTCCAACTCGGACGCTTCCGCATCGATAGCTCAAGCAGCAGATGAGTATTATCTTCCTTTTTTCCACGGAAAAAAGTCAAAAATTCAGTCCAAGCCTCGTGCGTACGACGCTCGTCGCTGAGTGAAATCGCATCGCGATTTCCGCCGTCAGTGTCCGATAGAACCGAGTACCACTCAGTTCAGTCTATACACCCTGCCAAGTCTGTTCTGTGCCTTCAGATCTCATACTCTTTTTCGAGAGTCTCGCGTCGCACGCGTACTCTGACACCGTCTCGTTGCACGAGAGCCGTCAATCATGGGAAATCCGAAGGATGAAGGAGCGGGCCCAAGCGGGGCTCAGGATCACCAATTCCTGCTATCCAAGAATATCCTAATAAACAAACGGGCTGCGCTCACACGAGCCACGAACAAAACCGCCCATCTTAGCGATTCCAGAACAGATACACGCGAGTTCCACGCTAGAGCTCTGCGTGCTATGAACGATCTGGCCGCAGCAGGGAATGCGCTGGAGGAAGCCTTCAATACCTTCGCTCAACACCCCACCGCCGCAGCGGACCCTGGAAAGCTGGAAGCAGAATTCATCAAGCAAGACGAATACGAAGCAGCAGCAAAGGACGCGGCGGACAGACTCCAAGACGTCACCGCAATTGAGATTCTCATCGATGGCTCGTCTTCGTCACCCTCTAACCTGTACGCCTCGCCAGAAGCCAGCAGTCCAGTTGCACTGGAAACCCAGCTCCACCAGGTATCGATCAACGACGAGGGTTCCAATCAAGCTTCAGGTACGAGTCAGAGCGAGTCTTCGATAAACCCGGAGGCAGGTCAGCATGATGCGACCGCTGCTCCGCAGCCCGGTTGCCACCTAACCTCGTACGGCGTCCCTGGTTGGACGTGTCGAGATTTGCAGGCCATGGTCCCCAAGTTCCATGGGGATCCGACCAAGTTCAAAGAGTGGTGGCATATATTCATCTCACAGGTGGACTCGCAAAACATCGACGCATGCATCAGATCTACAGCCTGTGCGCAGCACGGAACCTCGACAGAAACGATAAGTTTGTAGAGTTCGTTTCAGGGCTAGCTCAAAACATCCACGCGTTAGTGTCGCTAGGCAGCACGTATGTCAGTCTATCAATGGTGCTCTCCCCCTTGATTCTCAAGGCTCTTCCAGAGAGATACCGCAACAAGTTTCACTTGGTTTTCCCGACTAAGTGTGCAGCGGACGCAGTGGAGCTGGAGGTCCTGATGAAGCTCTTGGAAGATCAAGCAGCGGCGCTAGATAAAAGCAAAGAACTCCTCCGCTTCTCGGAGTCAGAAAAACCGTCTCACGGTCAGCCGAAAGGCAACGGCAAATCTCATTTTGGCAGAAACGAGTCTCACTCGAAGCATCGCAATCCCTACAGTCAGAAAAATCAATTTTCGTTCGCCGGGCACTTCCCGGAGCCTGTCTGCATATTCTGCGCTAGTAATCACTCCAGCTCCAGGTGTCCGAAAGCTATGTCGGCAGAGGAACGGCGTAGAATGCTAGATGAGCAAAATGCGTGTCTGAGATGCCTCAGGAGAAACCATAATAGCAAGAAATGTAGAGCACATGTGAGCAACTGCGCGAGGGGCAAGACCCCCCCGACTTCGGCATCAAATAGCGTCTCGTGTAATTGCCAACCGGTGTCTTTTCAGGATCCGGAGTCTCTCTTGCAAACGGCCTACATGTGGGTCGAAAACAACGGTAAAAGAATAATCTGTCGGGCGATCTCAGACCCGGGCTCTCAACGATCTTTCGTTTCCAATCAAGTAGTCAAGCGACTCGGCGCGAAACCGGGCGGTAACGTCTCGTTGCGGGTACATGGAGTCGCAGGCGGGGTCTCTCAAGAGTTAGACCTAAACACCGTGCGGCTCACGGTCAGGAGTCGCTTCTCAGGTCGTAGCACGACCATCGGCTGCCTCGCTGTGCCTACAGTAATTAAGGGCATCCTTCCCAGAGCTGAGTTCCCACAGTTGGAACTTCAATGGGCGGATGTTAAGCAACCCGGGTTTCCTGAAATCATCGAGGTCCTAATTGGAGCTGACGCTCTCCCCTCGATTTATGACGGAATGTATCGGAGAGTAGGGCACCTTACCGCATCACCTACCATTTTCGGTTGGGTGTTGGGGGGGAGCGATCGGGCAAACGCAGTCGGCAGCTCGGTTACCACGTCGTTAGCCTGCGTTCTCCGCAGCGACGGCTACGTCGATCCCGCGGCATCGCCGCTTTCGTCCAAGACCAAACTTCGATTTTCTTTGGGATACAGAGTTCCTCGGCGTGGAGCACTCTACTACCGACGAGGACAAAAATTCTTTGGAGGCCATGGAAACCTTCCTCAAGGAGTCGATAAAGACCACCCCCGAAGGCAGATTCATAGTTTCCCTCTCTTTTAGAGAAAACATCCACACCTTGGGGGATAATCAGAAACTAGCGTATTCCCGTCTCATGGGCCTCCTGAAGTCTCAAAAAAAGAATCCGAAAGTTCTCAAAGCAGTAGACGACGAAATCTCTAAAATGGTCAATTCTGGCTACGTCGAACCCGCAGCTCCGAGAAAACCCGGAGACATGGCTTACTACCTACCGATTCTTGCGGTATCGAAAAAAACCCTCGGCTCGCAGGAACAAAAGATTCGTTTGGTCAAGGACGGAGGCGCGCGGTCTGCGGACGCGGCGTCTCTCAATGACGTGTTGGAAAAAGGCCCGAATTATTTGCCTGATTTGTTGGCCGTATTCCTCCAATTCCGACGAAAGCCTATAGCGATCGTCGCGGATATAAAAGCTGCATTTAACCAATTTCTGATCAATGAGAAACACCGGACCTTCTTAAGGTTCTATTGGCCGCTCGGCGTGTCCCGAAACGACGGCACCCCGGTACAGGAATTCTGGGCAACAGTCCTGGATTTCGGTTTGGTGTGCAGTCCTTGGCTGCACTGCGCCGGCGTAAGGCATCACCTCGATCTAGATTCTTCGTAACCGGGGCTAGGCGGATTGCTAACAAGGCCACCCATGGCTGTAAAGTCTGCGTCCGGTTCAAGGCGAAGGCGGCACAGGAACCGATGCCCCCCTCCCACATTTTCGCGTGGATCAATGTCCTCCCTTTTTCGTAACAGGGGTGGGCCATGCGGGTCCTTTTTACATAAAGACAACAGATGGCTCGAAGGTAGAGGCGTATATCCTCCTGTTCACCTGCGCGGTGACTCGAGCTCTAAGATTGGAACTGGTGGCGGACCTCAGCTCGTACGAGTTTCTTTTAGCGCTACGTCGCTTCATAAGCCGCAACCCATCGGTCTCCCGGCTCGTGTCGGATAACGCGCGCACCTTCCTCCGGGCCGAAAAGGAGCTTGATGCAATTTTCGAGCATCGTAAGCACCCGGCCACCCAGGATCTCTTGTCCAGGAAAAAGTTGGTGTGGACCCACTCCACGGAAAAGGCCCCCTGGACCGGAGCTTTTTGGGAACGACTAGTTCAGGTGGTCAAAAGACCCCTGCGCAAAATTCTGGGATCGCGCTGCTTGTCATTCAGAGAACTGGAGACGGTACTGATGGAAATTGAAAAAATGGTCAATGATCGACCTATTTCGGCGGTCGTAGTCGACCCCAGCGAACCGCGAGCACTGTCTCCGTCGGACCTGTTGTACGGGTACGCCTCTCAGCCGGCTCTACCGGACATGAAACGGGTAGCAGACACAGTGCGGTCGGCGAACGCGATAGTGTTTTCAGAGCGCTGGAAAAATCAGCAGCTCTGCGCGGCTTCTGGAAGCAATTCCACAATGACTACCTTCAGTATCTCAGGTCCGCGCACTACCGGAAAAATGAGGACAGTCGGCCTATTCAGCCGGGCGACGTATGTTTGCTGCACTCGGCCGACGCCTCCCGTGCTTTCTGGCCGCTCTGCGTAGTCCAAGAGGTTTTCGGCGGGCAGGGTACCGACGGTCGTCGGAGGTCTTGTTTAGTCAAAACAGCATCGGGTCAAGTTTTCAGACGACCCATACAATTGTTGTACCCTCTAGAGGTTCGACAATTCTCTCTCCCTACTTTAAATATCGCAGTTATCTCTCACCTATTGAGGGTAGCTGGTCCACCCAGGGGTGGTGATTTCGCTCGCCGACGATTGGCCCAACGCTTCAAGTATACCCACGAGCGTTCTCAACGCTGCGGCGGGATCACTCGCGTACCGGATGTTTCGGGACGCATCCTGCGCCCACCTCCGTTCTTCGGGCCTCAGGGCCGCCCACACCACTAAACTAAAGCGGTCGCGCTCCGCCTCGTCTAAGTTCGATATTTCCGGGACAAAACACCGTGCCCAACACCACCAGATGGCTCGAGGACTGTTTTCGCGACAACAAAAACGAGGCATCACCGTTCCCAGCGAGAAAACAACCGCGAATGTCCCTGCCCTGTAAGTTCGCGCGGTTGCTCGATTGCTCTGTGCCGGATAGACTTATTTATATCATGTTAACGGCGTTTTTTAATTTCGCGCCATCTTGAAGACGCTCCTCCGGACCGTTGCACGGTCAGTTCGTCTGTGACGATCTACACTAGAGCGCTGTACTGTCATGGTGTGAAGAGGCCGTTTAACCCGATGTATAATTCAGGATTTATCTTAACACAGGTTCAGGGGGAGTGTCACCGATATCATCGGTTAGATACATAGATACCCATGGTGCACTCCGTGACGGCTCCCTCTCCCTCTCTTCTCCGTTCCTCCTGAGGAGCGGAAACTCTCGATCTAACCGCGATCGTCGGACGCCGCGTTGCACGCTACCGTCCCGATCCAGGGGAACTGCCTCGGAGCTTTCCGACCATTCTCGCGTTTTCTTTCTCCTCCAACGTTAGTCAGAGTCGTCGTAACGTACCATCGTTAATAGCATCTATTCGTTCCCCCGCCGTCATCAATCTCCTTCCGAGCTCCCTATCTGCGAGAGAGGAGTTCTCGAGGGGGCACAACACTTTAATATCCGGCTCAATCGCAGAAGAATCCGTCTGTCGAAGGTCTATCCGTCATCCGTCAAGCTCACAGTAGTCACTCCAAGCCTTTCCCGAGTATAGACCTGAAAACGGTGGAATCTCACCAACGTACGGGACCTCTCGACGAACGGGTCGAACTCGCTTCGATAACCCGAGCGGTTCTGTCACACATAGACCTCCAAGACTATCATTTCCGAAGAAAACCGTTCCGATAATCCCGGAGGTCCCGCTAGAGTACAGCTTCTTCGATAGTTTCCACCGCACTGAGATTTCCCCGGTCGTGCGCGCTCCTTGGCAGGCCGATTGGCGCCTTTTACGCCCACAATGTGAGATAGATCCTTATGATGACAGGTTTCCGATTCTATTATCAGGCTTGCTTGGATGGAACGCCTACAGGGAGAGTCATTTCGGTTTTCTGCCGAGAGATTTTAATGGAGATAGCCCAACTTTCACCTCATCGCGCACTTTATCTTACAACCGGCGTACCCTGCCGCGCTGCGGCTCACGGCATGAGTAATAATCATACGTTTCTCGTGATTTTTTCCTTCTGGGCGACTTGTCCCCCAGTCACATCTGCGCATTCAAGATCGCCTGCATACCTGAGCGAGGAAGCTGGAGCTTCTTTCTTCAAGGGAAATGAGAAAGAAGCTGGTTGCGTTGTTCTACCCACCCCAAGGGATCAGAGTTCCCTCCGTCATGCATCATTCGGAACTTGTCCGAACCATTGTCCCCTAGCCTTACATCGCCTCGCAGTCTGCGAGAATCATGGACAATCTTCGGACTGTTAGCTCTGATCGAGGGGGGAACGGTCCCTGATTCTATCGGGATGTAACTGCCAAGTTGAGAAACCAAAGGAAGCGAGGCCCCAGAATTATCTCGAAGCTGACCGAAGTTCACCTCGAGGCTCTGTTCTGGGCTGAGGGTCCAGAATTGAGCGGCGCTGGCCAAACGGCCCAATGTTCGGCTTACTGAATAGTAGTGGTCGCTCGATCTGGCTCGAGTTCCCGGCGGAGATCATCAGCATCATTGTTCCAACTCTCTCCCAACAAAACAATCGGCTTCTGTTCGATTTTACCCTGAGACTTCTCTCGGTGGGCTCTCAACAACAGACTTGTCAGACTTTCGAACGTCTGGTATTCTAACCACACCATCAGTCGAAGGAAGGATACAGCTTACTATTGTCGAACGAAGCAACTCTCGATCGCTCAGACTCCCAGTCGAAATGACAGAGCCACGGGAGATTCGAAAAACTAGGTTCTAATTCAGTGTCTGGAAGCAGCGCGCAAATAAGCACGGCTACGACGTCGTCTCTATAAGCTCGGTCTTTCTCTCATGATAGTACTGGCCCTCTTCTCATTCGGTGAAGTGAGGAGACGTGACTGCCTTCGATCCGTGGACTTGATCGAAGCATGAATGAAGACGTCCCCCTGGCGGCTCTCCTGATGCCGATCCTGGTGAAACCGATACTCGAAAAGGTGGGCAAACGATGTTTTCCGGATTTGGCGTTCGAGGTCTAACGATCCCATCGCTTTCACTGGAGCCATCAGAAAGCCGGCTGCTTTCCTATCCCTGTCTGAGAATCAGGTCCGTGAGAAACGGAATCGATCCTTCTTGCAGCTCGAACGTAAGGAAAACGCAGCAGCTCAGATACTCCAGTCATCCCTGGAGAAAACGGAGAAAAACTCGCCCGGATTCCTCTTGGAACTGGTGGGCAGCCTCTCTTCAGATGTTGTTATACATATGTTCATATCTTCTCGGGGACTCCCATTCCCAGGTGACGATTAACGCTTCTAGGTACGGGTTCTCCTCCACAAAACTCAGTGTGAAGATCAGATCAATCTCACGGAAACAATTCTGAGACTACAGGTGGGTCTGAACGAAGCATAGGAGAATTATCCAGGCTTGGGGACTCCCCTCGGAAATCGACGCTAATCTGTTCCCTTGCTAGGGTGCCTTGGCGGATTCTGAACCGGAGCTCAGAGTGAATAGATCCGAAGAAATCTACCTTGAACTAAATCGGAGGAGTATATATCTGAAGAAGGTATGTATATTAGCGGAGATCTGCATTGATATGACAGTGTCCTGGTCGGATTGGAAATTGATTGGGACCGTTCAGATCATCGGAGCTTTTCGACCGCATATAGGAATAAATCGAGAAGCGTGACAGAGAGGTGTCGCCCTTGCAGGTTCTGTCGCGCGTTCCAGAGCAAATCCGGGACCGCCCGAGCTTCCTCGATACTATCAAAGATATCGCGTCTGCGATAAAAAAACTTCTGGATGCCGTCAACGGCATCACCATGAGTGCGCCTCACAGGAAGCACGCTCTCGAGCAGAGGTTAGTGAGGTCACGGATGGCAATGAAAATCGTAAGACTGGGGCTTACATGCGAGCTAATGGAAGCACTCTCCACGGTCCTTTCAGACGTCGAGAGTTCGTGAAGTACTCGAAACGTTTCTCAAACACCTTGAAGGAGTATTTCAAAGAAGGAGAAGTTGAACCTGTTTACGTATCCGGACTCTGCTTGATATATCAAACAAACCTGGTGAGGACTTCTGAGCCCCATCTTCAGAACGATAGAAGTCTCGAACGAGCGGGCTCATTCCGCCGACGAGCTCGGGTCGGGATTTCGCCCCATGACCATGATCTTTCCTCATCGATCGACCTTGATTGCAGGTTGTACAATGCACCAAGAGGGATTTCGAGCGTCCTTCTGTGAACGGAAATTCCAGCTCGTTGCGGAATTAGGCCGCGCGGGAGCTACCGGACGGCTGCATCGTGATGAGCTGTTCTTCAAGTACAAATATGTATATCCTGCATATTGGGATGTACGCCTTCAATAGATATATTCGAATGAGCAGCGCGCGGCTTCGAATCGACTATCGATTCGAATATCCGGCTCGTTCCCCGGCCCCGCGGAACAATCGCCCGAAATGAGGTAGACGCCGCTTCTACAGATTTTTCTGATCGATCACAGAGGGATGCGCAGAATTTCGAGTAGCGAGTAGCTGTCATTTGTTGTTAATTATTTCACCGACGGCCCTGATCGAGGATAGATTCGCCCGAATAGCGTTCCGAGTCAGTGGAGTTGAATAAAAGAGTTGAAGCACGCTTCCGGTGGTTCCGTTCAATTTTGTGGAATGATGTGCCCACGAGCCAACCTCTCGTAAGCGACAGCTCCCCAAAACTTAGGGCTACGCGGCCCATTCTTGACAGACAGACAGCAAATGTTCTTCGCCGACCGCATGAAGAGTAATTGAGGTACGAACGGCCCACCCTATCCACAATTCAGGAATGCCAGAGAATACATGCCGGAATTTCTCTAGGAAAGCTCAGTCTATCGAGCGGAAGTCGAAGGTTGCTGCTTGTTCGCGATCATTTTTCCCGAGGAGACGCGCAAGAAGCGGACTTCCCGCGTGTTCCGTCGACCTAGAAAAGCCCATCCGTGCGAGGGATCTGGAATTCAAGTGCAAAACGATAGAGACGGCCTCGTGGCCGCATCGCGCACAAGGTCGCCTTCCGGAATCCAGGGGCCGCTTACTTTGTGATAAATCCTCGTTCTATCCGGGCCAAAGCCGGGGTACATGACTCAGGTCTTGGCCGAAAGGACGTCCGTAGCGAGGCCGCGCGCTGACCTCCGGACCCACTAACCTCCGGACCCACTAGCGAAGGGATCGAGAGAGGCACAAGGGACAGTGCATGACAATGATATGGATTCGGATGCGTGATTCAGAGTACGCAATTTAATAGGAAATTTTTATTGACAATTGATTCGGAATCACTTATGCCGTTTCGTGAGCTTACTCGAAGAGGAACGAGGAGTGTTCGTGCGACAACCTAGGGAAGTTTTCTCGATCGAGCATCCAGCTGGAGTGGACCATCCACATTGATTTTTCCACTTGCTCCGACCGCAATACGATCCGCAAACGGAGACAATGGTTCCCTTCTTCCGACGATGACTTGCGGCGAAACGACGGCCGGAAGGAATTTCACGGAAAATCCGCACGCTTAGTCGCTGCCACTGGGCAATTAACTACTTTACGTATTTTCTGTCTCCGCTCTACGTGCTCAAACGGAGAGAGACCGGCAGATCGAGAAGAAACCGAACTTTGTACACATCTTTGAAACCTAGGTATCAAGGTACCGAGCCAGAACACCGCTCATCGATCGTTTGATCATCCGCAGAGTAATCCGATGGAACTGTTCAGCGAGCATTGGAAATGATATACTTCGGCGTACCCATTTGCAGTGTTCCACAATCGTTATTTACACATAAATATAGCTCAGAGAACCAACATCGCGCCCCATACGAGAAGATAATGGATACTTCCCTCTCTACACCATTCGAATCTCTCAACCTCCTCCTTGCAATAATATCGACATGCATGTATTGTGAATAAAGTTGCTGTTGTTGTTTTCGCCGCCATCTGTGACCACCATTCGCTTCTGTATCCTCCCGAACCGCTCACCTCTAGATCAGACGGAGCCAATCTAGCCAAAGGTTCTCAGAGGGAGATGGATAGAATTCGCTCAATCACCAAGTCGCATTCAATGCTCTCGCATATAATCGACCTCACGTCTGGATCAATTGTGGCTGATCATTGAGTTTTCACAGGAAATCCAGTGGCGCAGCGTTCGATGCTGCGTTTCCTCCACCTGCTGTCAATTAGAGCTATTATTTGTCGGTTCATCTTAAGTTTGTTCGTTTACGCTGTGGTGATTGCACAAACGCTCCACGGCTGAACATTGAGAGGATCATTCCGATCAGACACCAGTCAGCTATGGGCCTAAGTTGTCAATTCCACGGTTATGAAACGTTTCAAACGATCCAGGTACTGAGAGTAGAGTTCAACGTCGTTGTGACCGGCTCCCTCGACCTGAAAGGCAATTGATCGATAAATCTACTGAAACTTCCCCCCGTCGGTCGAGAGAAACAGACCGTCGCTCCGTCGAATGGAACACTTACCCATAGAGGTTCCACGGGACGTGGACACTGTTCGTAAATGGCGAGTCCATGGCTAAAGTCTATGACCTCGTCTTCCGTGCCGTGTATGACGAGAACCGGAGACGATATCTTTGGGATTTTATCTATTGATGGGAATGCATCGAAGAACCACGTCCGTTTCGTCTGAGGAAAAGCCACTCGCATTCCTGACATCAACGGGGAATGCAGGACAACAGCTCCGACCTGGAATTCCATTTTTCCCACGTGAACGATGAGCAGATTACATCACACGTGATTTCATGTTCGAGAATGAAGCCACGCTCATTTTTCCCTACGCGGAAGGAAACTCACCTCATAACGACTTGCGAGATCCACCGTAGGTACAGTTCCTATCGACTGTCCGTACAGAATTATGTTCTCGGGAGATATGCCATACCTGCGAAGGGTAAATATATTTGAGTTTGTACTCCACGCAACGATCAGGCCAATCCACGAGCTCCGAATCAATGGTTTTCAGAGCGGATGAATCGTCAAGTCAGTTGTGCAATTGCTGCCCTCTCTGAAAGAACATGCCTCGTTCGAAGAGCTTGCCACGCGGCGTCGATGTCGGCGTAAAGATTCTTCTCCGACGGTTTCCCAGTCGAGACGCCGTAGCCGGAATAGTCATATGAGAAGATGTTACAGTTGATTCTGAGAAGAAGGCGTGAAGTCATCGAGAATCGATTCGATTACGGAGGCGAGATTCCGATGATGCCAGGGATAAAGGTCGCGAAATTGTCATCCATTGAATGTTCTTGATCCAACTAACCTTGTTCCTAAGCCCAGGTAGAATGAGGACATCTGCCCGAGGTCGATAGCGTTCCCGTGCGAGAAAAGTATCGTGAAACGTGCGTTCGGCGAGCATCGAACGTGCATGCAAGCCATCCGATTCCCTCTGGATGTCCTGGAAAATAGAGTCGTTCAAGAGCTGTCGTTTCAGTATGGTATTGTAGGTCTTTTTCGAGAGCCCAAAAGGGTTTCAGCCGCTACCAGACTCGGGTTATTCAGTCCGGATCCCCTCGGCTTCGTAAGTCAGCCAGCATGCCTGGTCTTTCATATCCTCGTCGCGTATGAGCTATCATATCTCGGCGAGGAGACGATACGGAAACGATTTCGAATGGGGACTCCGGGACTCTGTTGAGCCCCGAGACGATAAGAATCCTGCATGGAAATAATCCCGATCAGCTCTCGGAAGGACTTCACAATGCATGTCTTGAGAATTTACCTCGTATAGAACACTTCGGTGGTTTCGAGTTCTCGGAGAGAGTACTGCCATTCAGCTCTCTCTGTCAACTCGAGCGTGTATTTCGAGCCAGTTTCGTCCGGCACGAAGGAGTAGGTGGCTTCCGGGGGCAGAAAAGCCAGTTTCGATGCGATTCTTCCGGGCAAGGGAGGACAACAGAATAGGCAGCACAGTTCCGACAGGCTCAGCCCGTTCATTTCACGATTTGGTGCCATCTTAGCGATAAGGACGCTCCCTCACGTTTAGGAGCACGACTGGCTCCGTACAGTTTCCTGCTCGGTAGTCCGTGGACAGCGAGTCGCTCTGGACACCTCGTTGTAGAGAACGTCTCTGCACTCGACCAAGCCAACGCCGAGTCCGATACCGGTCGCTTCGCCCACTTGTGAAAAGGAAGATTTCCTGCCGAAGGCGAAACTAGCAGCCGCTCACAAGATGACGAGTTATTCCGAGTTGTCGATAGTCTTCAGTTCTTCGTCATGTTTCCGTCGTTCTACGGGACTTCAGGTGCGACCGTTGTCGACTCCGAGGAGTCAATCAAGAGAACCTAACCGACAGGATGCACGGCAAGCGGGGGAATCACGAAAGCTGATCTTTGCAGCCGAGTATCATTCTGCAGTGGCGTCGAGTTGTTCAGCCCAACAACGGATCGTCTCGATATTGGCCAATTAACGGTCAGTGGTAACGGCCTAACCGAGACTACCCGGAATCGTTACTGCCGCTGGTGTTGCGGTCCCGTCCTTCCGTACGGTGTTTCATCCGGCGGTTTCTGAGCTATCGCTGTAGATTATCATAAACTCGTGATCAGAGGAGGTACAACTCGTTTTTCTACCACAGAATGTTTGTTTCCTGCTGAACACGAAAATCGGCCACAAACAGCGGCAGCGATATGAAGCGAACACCGCTCCACACGAATCAGACACAGAGCCAGCCACCCAGCCAGCTAGTCAGTCAGTCAGTCAGCAGCACAAACACACACCACCAACACAGCGAACGCAGACGGACAAACGACGACGGCGGTGCAGGTGGAGGCGGCTGGATCTGGGGCTCGACCCGTACAATCATATGACTGTGTGGCGTACTTTCTGTGAGCCTTTGCGCGGGGTGAGGATGCCGCACGAACAAACGTATAATACACAATCAGGGAGCGCGTGCGAAAAGAACGCGGGATGAAACTCTGCGAAAGTGGAATCTGTTGTTGACGGGAGAGCGAAGCCAATGGTGTCCGTGATCTTTGCTCATACTTGGAGAGGAATCAGAGCGCCCCTGAGATTTTTTTCCGACACCTCAGTCAGTCGCAGAGGAGTCCATCAAACGGGATTGAGGTGAACGGTACTGAATTCTCGTGTATTCTAAAGGGTCCCATCCGCTTGAATTGCCGCTCCTCTCTCTTTCGCATTCGACAACCGAGACTTCTTTGCCGATGATGGCCCTCGCTGATGTCGGTGGATATCGTGATGTCCATGAAGAGACCATCTTCGCAATATTGGGTCCGGAGGTACAAAATTTAGGTCGGCCGCGGCCCAAGGATTCTATACCAGCATTCGCCCAAGAGCATGGGGTATCCTTCGGAGATCCCAGGGACATCCCACGGGGACCACAGGGGATCGCTGAGGGAACCAGGAGCCAGAAGTACGCTGATAGGTCAATATGAGTACCTACTGGAACTCGGACAATTCACAAACTCCAGAGACTGAGGGCGCCAGCTTCGAATCAGAAACGATATGTCAACAGTCGAAAAAGTCCGACCAGATCAGGGAGAGTGAGCCAAGCGGATCGCTTACAACACTCGGCCTCCCATCGGTCGTCCAAGAAGACAATGAACACCAGGGAACTATGGGGTAGCCGATTGGATATCAATGGGAGAACTCAAATTCTACCTGGATCTCCCGCAATCCTCGAGAGGATGCTCACCCAGGTTTAAGGGAAATCATCGTCAGAGACCCGTTATTTATTTGCTTGCAAAGGATCTGTACGAAAGGAGTTGATCTGGAATGTGACCCGTAGCTTCTGATACAGCGGGTCGAATCATTTCGGTCATCATCCCGTGGGAGGTAGGAACCATGAGGGACTTACGAGTTTCACCGGATGGACGCACGCAACTGCACGCGGGAGGCGGAAACAAGCACGCAGCTCATGTAGCCCGGGGCGCGCTGTAGGCTTGGAGGGAGGTGATGGCCGCGTCAGCTCTGTCAGGTAGATGTCACTCCCGCCAGCTATCCATCGATTCCACTCTCTGTCCTCAGTCGACTCGACTCCAGATGACAGGGACCAGCACCTGGAATATCACAGCGAGAGTTGCTGTTGATGATAGGGTCGTTGCAGGTGAAAATGTGAGGCGGGGAACTTCGCATGCCCGAGGCTGCTCTCAACTTTCTCGACGAATCCACTCGGGAAAACTCTTCAAGCGTCGAGCTCGGTCCACAAGAAGCAGAGCTTCTGCTTAAGGGCTCGAAGTAGACGACTTAGTGCCGATCGGATGTTCCAAACGCCCCGCTAACCGATAGCGAGATCAACGGCAACGTCCTGGGCGTTTGCGCACATCAAGAGTGGAAGTGAGGCCCGTTCAAGCCTCACCTCCACTTCAGCCGGATGGTAATGATCCGAAGAGAGACGGGTAAGCGAGAGATTCGCACACATCGAATCCCATACGTGTGAGGACACTCCCGAAATTTCCTTTGAGAAACCCGCTGTCACTCTCGACGGCGTCGTTCGTGTGCAGTTGCGCTCCATAAAGAGGAAGGCGAGTAGCCCCGATACGATGTGGCCATTGATTCCGAATGTGATCGGCGGGAGCTTGGAACTAGGAAATGAATTTGGGAATGAAGCACAAGTCTCGCCGGGCGAAAGAGATATAAACAGACAATAATGCAGAAGAAAGCGGCGACCGTACGTATTCGAGGTTCGACCGCCAAAGCATCTTGAGTATGATGCTCGGGAACAGGATCGACCCGTCCGGATCGCAATGAGGGAGCACGGTATGCGACGAAACTCGCTCGCTCTCGTGCAGGGCGCGTGATTTCACGAGCAAGACCGGCAGCCGCCGAGCTGGTGCGCTTCACTAGGCTTTGAGCGCAAGCATCGGTAGATGCGCGCGCCAGGAAATTCGACTTGCACCGCAGCTCGCATCGCGCCGTCGAAATCGCCCATACGCACTGGCGTGGCACGGCCCGGGCCTTCCGGTCTCTGCGCTCGAAGCTTCGCCGCGTGAGCAGGTGCGGTCGGCGACTTCATGCATGCAAATGCCACGAAGCCCACCTAGAGGATTGAGCCGCGGCAGTCCGTCTCCCTCTCACGGAAAAGAATCGCCGTCGAGTAGTGCCGAAAAAACTGTGCTGCTGCTGCCATGCAAGAAGTCGGATAATTTCTGAAGACCGAAGGATTGATCCATCTCCCGATCTCGCTCTCTTCTCCTCCTCATTATAGGTCGAAGAGTCCATAGTGCGGAGCGGAACTGTCGGCTGGGGTGGACGCGATCTAATGCCCACTATCGGGACCCGATAAGGCTCGCTTCTCAACAAGTGGATAATGAGGCTCAGAGGGCAGCTAGAGGTATGAAAATCTCCAGACATCACCGTCGTACTTGTCCAAGAGTTCCCCTTGTGCGCGGGCACCTTAGCGATTCAAGACCTGCAAATCATGGACCGCGAGGGCACCTGCAAAAAGAAGGATACCGAGGAAGAGCGACTCCCACTCGTGAGCCTTTGCACTCGAATGTCTCCCATGATTTAGGGGCAAGTCTTCATCCAGTGGGATAGGCGCGGTTTCGACCGTTGGAATCGAGCATGAAGAGAACCCCCAAGGAAAGGAGAATTCCCCGACGCTCACGAACCGAAAAAGGACAATTCCCGACTCCTGCGGTCGCCCGATATCAATCTATCCACTGTTCCCCTTCGCTCCGGATTTTCTCGCTTTATGTATTTGGGGGCGGATGACGGATGAGGCGGATTTGAGCGATATGCTTAGTACCCAGTGGCATTCGAGCTTTCGCGCCTTCCGTAGCATCCAGGTCCGGGAGCGGCGATGGCTGACTGAGTGTCTATCTCTCTCTGCGGAACTCGTCTGCTGGGGGAGAGGGTCATCTGAGCCTCCAGCCCTGATGATTGCATCAATTTTTGAACTCGAGCTCCTCCACCGGACTCCATTTATTGATTGCTGATCATCATTGTCGGTGCTGTTCGATTTCTCCAGGACTAGCAAGAGGCAGACATCATACGAATCGAGGAATCAGGACGGGAAGAAAATATTTGTGGAAGGAACGGCCGATTTGGCGGGCTTCCAGCTCAGCAAGATGGCGACGCCCACTGACTGAACCGAGTTCAGATAATAATCATTTTGTTGTCACTCACGCGACGCGACAATACGGGGGATACGGTGTCTCCAGTTTTACCGTGCACCAGTGCCACAGCTGCTTATTACACGAGTACCTTACGACCGCCGGTTTGATTCTCGATCGCTCCAACACTTGCCTCAGTGAACGAGACGGCTACGATTGAGGTCCGACGAACTGTTGCTTTCGTAATTTGCGCGGCGCCGCGCACCATTCCTTGCCGGTAGCGGGTGTCACAGTACAGTGACGTTGAGCAGGGTGTTCCATCGCCCTCGGATTTTCCTTTTTCCGTCGGAAGTGAAATCCCGCAGATAACGCTCGTCGTGTAAACGGTCAGCTTTCGGACTGCCACATCACTACTCAGAAATGAGACTGAAGTATTCCCTGTCGTCAACCGTACTTTCGGTCCTAATAGCCATATCGCCGTGGTCCGGTTCTCGGGCTGATGAATATGGTAACAGACAGTTTGTAAAGAAAGAGCACTCGTTAGTCAAGCCTTATCAAGGGTCGGGAATGAGCATTCCGAACTGGGATTTCACCGGCAGCACCATGGTGAGTATCTTTGGATTTCTGTGAAATAATCTCCGGATATTCGTCTTCGATTCGTCATCTCTCAGGGACCTCACGCATCTCACGATCCGGGGCTCGCAAAGCTCAGCTGCGGTTACATGCGATCTGTCGTCATACTCTTCCGGCAAATCACAGCGCCTCACTCAATCTAAACGAGAGACTCGAATATCATCGACCCTGTCAAGAGTTGAGCTCCTCTTCGGCGAAATATCATTAATCGAGCCGACAAGATTGCGAATTCGGGGGTCCTGCATCCCATTGGTGCAAGGGGATGGACGAGATCACCGTGATGAGTGACTTGTTGGCGGCAGGCCAGAAGAAGACCGCTCCTTATTTCGGGTCTCCCTCGAGTAACCGCATCGTTCCCCCTGCTAGACTGAACGGAGTCTTCGGATCGCTTCCTCAATCTCTTGGGAGCAACCCTATGATGTCGAGACTAGGAGCGCTCCTTCCTCCGTTCAATTGTCAGGAAGGCCGCCTGTCCGAGATCGATTGGACCATCAGACCAAAGTGATTCCAATTTTTTTTTCAGGTTTCTTCGAATTACATAAGATTAACAGCGGACGTTCAGTCTCAACAAGGATCGATTTGGAATAAGGTCTGTTCCGATATCAGTCCCTCCGATCATTAACCCTGGGATACGGAATGAACTAGGATAGTCGATGAACTAGGTCAACAGATGCATCCCCGGAAAAAGCCTGAAACTCGTATCGCTGATCACGACATAGCAATGTTCTCGAACTATTCCGAAATAAAAGCCCTCAAAATTGGACTTGAATTTCCAGGTGCCTGTACACATGTACAATTGGGAAGTACAAATCAATTTCAAGGTACACGGTCACGGCAAGGATCTGTTCGGTGATGGGATGGCCATTTGGTGAGTCGAACTATCTGTGGATCCTATCATTGAGCTGGACTCGATTGAAGATATTAACATCGATCTAATCAATTCTAGGTACACGAAAGACCCACTCCAGCCGGGTCCTGTTTTTGGATCCAAAGATCACTTCCAGGGTCTAGCCGTTTTCCTGGATACTTATGCCAATCAGAATGGGCATCACAATCACGCTCATCCGTACATTTCCGCTATGGTTAACAACGGATCTCTCAGCTATGATCACGACAGGTTCGTTCTCGTCAAGATAGCTGCCGGTGGGAAACATTTGACGTGGTGACTGTCCGCAACTCAAAGCCACTTTCTCCTTTTAGAGATGGCACACATACAGAGCTTGCCGGTTGCGAAGCGAAATTCCGCAACAGCGAGCCGGAGACATCTATCTCAATCCGATACGAACAAGATACGCTGGTCGTATCTACGGATATTTTGGGTGAGGCAATTAGGGATGGCACGCGGATCTATCCGCGCGGAGGGGGACTGCTCCGTGATGGGGCAATTAAATCGAAATTCACCCGAGTGTTAATGCGAAATTTCAGGGAAGAAAGAGTGGAAGGAATGCTTCCGAGTGTCGGGAGTCCGTCTCCCCACTAAATACCACTTCGGAATTTCGGCCGCCACCGGCGAATTATCCGACAACCACGATATCACGAGCATCAAGGTGCGTACACGGCATTCTCCGGCTCCGTGCCGCCGTCAGCTCCCTTCCCAGACGAGTCGGCCACTCGGGAAGTACGTTTGGAGAATAAAAACGCAAACATTCCACCCCAGGTCTTTGAACTCGATGGCAACGAATACGCGGAAGTCGAACGAAGAGAATTCATCACACCCCAAGCTGACCATTTCGCTCCCCACAGAGGTTTGTCTCGATTTGCGTAATGCGTCCGTGGTCTCGTGAGGCTCCTCATGATTGAAGCCGTTTCCTCTCTCCCTCAGATCATGTCGACGATCCGTCGCCTGGAATGAGCGGAACGAAATTCTTTTTCGTGATGCTCTTCTCGATGCTGTTCCTTGTTTGCGCTGGACTCGGAGGCTTCTACTACTACAAGAAGCATCAGGAGAACGCTAGGAAGAGATTCTATTGATTTTCACTGATTGACCGGAGCTGACGGGGGAGACGGAACGATGAAGAAGGAGCTCCATCCGCCAACGACTTAGTCTATTCCTCCTCCCTGGGGGCTGAACTCGAAGTCGTTCGGCCGGAACCCGCGACACTCTAAATTACATGAACGGGAAGAGGGAGGAGCGAGCCTAGTGCAACCTATAGGTAATGTTATGATCATCCTGTACTATATGAAAAAGAAATACACTTTATAGAAATAAATATTTGGATGAGCAAGCGATTCCCGCTTCTCGTCCGCTGCCGACCTGTTTTCGCTTTGAATCCGTACGACCCCCACCGTCATCCTCAGTGAGGACTCCCTCATAGCGTCTGGTCGACTCACTGTCTCTTCGTCTATCGTCCGAAGACTTCGCGGGTTGTGTCGCGTATTGTACCTTCACGTTTTTTGGTCGGGACTGGATTGACTCTGAAAAACTCTGCAGCCTTTGGGAGATCTCATTGGAACGCATCTTTTTCCCCCGAGAACGACTCCTAGTTCATCACGAAAACTGCGGTTTTCTCGGAGTACATCAATAATTTATTTGCAAGAATTTATTTTCTCGGAGTTGGGGCTATGGACCGATCCTTTCTTCGATCTATCTGACTGAAAGCCCGGGAACTTCTAACTCACAAAACTCCAAGTCGCGCTGCTGGAGCTACCACGAGAGGCTTCCTGTTGTCGGAACAGAACTCTGAAGATGGAGTGAGGTCGCACACATTGTACAGATTTTCCTTGCGCCCGGAGCTCGACTGTGTGAGATCTCTGCGCGGCAATAGCGTTCCTGAGTCGGTGGCGATTTCGGCGGCCTGGCAAGGATCTGACATGAGCTGGGTCGAGGACAAGAGCCGCGTCGCATCACAGGGCTTGTCTGTGCCTGGGGAAACAGCCCCTCTCTCCCTCTTCCGGTAGGACCGACACCGCGCAGGGGTAATCCGGGAAGTTTAGGGAGCCATCACGATGACCCCCGAGGAAGCCACTGGGGAGGATCCAAGCTGCTAGGGTCGCCGCTTGGTTGGGAGCCGGAAGCCAGCGTTCTCGGAAAAGAGACCCGGCCTGCAGTTTCCGGGCTCCGAGATGCCGTTTTCGAGCTCTGCAAACTTCCACACGGAGTCAGCTCCGGCGATCCCCAGGACATGAAATCAAGGTCCTCATCGTACGCGAAAAGAGTTCAGCCCATAGGAATAGGTGAGTACGACGACAGGAAATTGCCCGTGCCGATCCCGAGCTCCTCTCAGACCGTCGCGTCGGACCGCTGGAAGTCCCTCTCACGTCTTGGTCGTTCGAGCAACCCATGATGGAGTCATCTGGATACCGACAGGGACGAAGGGTTCCGAGCGCCCAGTCAGGGAGTTTCCGGGAGCAGTCAACAACGGCTTCGGAGGACCGTCTGAGCCCACGTATTCCAGTTCGGCACTTGTCAACCTCTGACTGTTCATCCTCAATGGCATAAGGCCATTAATCGAGCTCCAAAGCAACCGACATGAGGCGTTCTGTGCCTAAACCTAAAGTGAGATCGGTGTGCGCCGACCGATGACTGCCGACTAAGATAGATTCGTTCGCGGAGATCTATTGAGGGGACGGGGGCCGGTAATGTACTGGTAAATCTGGCGGCGGGATCTTCGCCGCTCTCAGGGATCAATCCGATTCACGGAGACTCCTGAGGCCAATCACGAGCCTGAAGATTGACTCCTAAGACTAGAATTGAATCCGTCGATTTCATCCATGCTCAAGCTACTCAACATTCGCGCCACCGACGCGACGGTCGTTCTTTCGCCCGAATTGAGTTGGCTCCCGCGAATTCGGTGGTCTGGAATTCGACATTGAAGCTGGGCGATCATCCAGAATATCCAGAAACTCAGGTGAGAAAGCGGCCTCGCAGCCAGCGCTTGCCGACGAGCTATGAACACCGTCGCGGGAACGTCGGTCGTCGAATCAATAAATTCCGCGTCACCTTCACTGACCAAACGCCTCATTCTTCCTCTGACTTTCACTCGCTTCCGCTTGTTCCATCAAGCACTGAATTGTGAGACTTGTCTCTCGCTGAACTAATCGTCAACCTCGGCGACGAGCATGAAAGTTCGGGAGATCGCGGGTATCTCCCCTGATGAGTGTCGGAGAGCGACAACCGCCTCTACGTGTCGTTAATTTATTTTACGGATTATGTCGTTCACTTATTCCTGGTCTATTCCTTCGCACAGACGCTTACGCGTCCTTGGAGCATTTCATCATCGGTCAATATCTCATGATATGCGATGATCTGCCCTGGGAGGAAATGTCGGAAGCAGGAGCCCGCCTAACATCTGCTTCTTGGGGAAGTCTGCCGCTCCGTTGACTGCGGGGAAATCCTTGAGAGGCGCCGAATCCATGGTATTGCTGTTGGGAAGTGACCTATGGATCTGCACCGATGTCGCACTCCTTCAGCACCGAATCGAACTTCGCCGGCCAGAAAGAAAATGCTTCTGAAATGTGAATGCGCGCTGACATTGGTTCGTAGACGCGGCTCGCGATCAGAAGGGAATGCTATTTTTGTCGGATCACAAGAAAGCGCCGGCACCGTTGGTGCTCCTGCTCTTGTTGTCGTCGACGGGAAGAAGTTCCGCAGTTTGGGGCGACGATCAGAGGCTAGATGGCGCTCAAGGCAGAAATCTTGATTCTTCAGCTCGCACAGACACCAATGCCCCCTGGCGTCAACGGTGGAAGACTGTTTCGCCATAACTCCGGAATCCTGGGTGTTGTGAATGCGGTGGTGGTGGTGGCTGTGTTGCTCGAAGAAGGTGGGAGAGTTCTAGGATTTGTGTGCTCTCTAGTGCCCGTCTCGCTCGTCATTTGGAGCGACGAATCCACCGACCAGTGTCTGAGTCCGGCTGGGGAGACGGCATCTTGTCTACGGTGCTGACTTCGGTCTGCACGGTATCGCATGCCCACTCTCTATGACACCGAAGGCTGGGGTTCCCCGAGTTGGATGCACACAATAGCCTGGCCATCGCCTGGTTGTCGCTATCGTCGACGGGCTCGGACCCTTTGATCGATTGATGGGTGAATGGATGAGAGTGATGGATACTTGACGGGAGGACAGACGAGCGAACGGTGAGTAGACGAACAGCCTGGAAACTCAGAAGCTGCTTATGGTGTAAGTCCTCGGGACTTTCCCCGGACAGGGTTTCGATCAACTCGATTTTCAGCTCGAGCTGACTCGATAGAAATAGATGAAGGCACATGATGGGACGAGTCAGGATACGCCTCTGAATTGAAGGCTTCCCCTTCACGAAGATCTAATCTTAATTTCGTGGTGCCGTGTGGCTCAAAATTTGGTCCCGTCTCAAATTGCCTTCTACTGAATCCTGTTTGTAATCGGTTGCGGGCTCGGACTGCCAGTCGTTACTGAAATCTTGTGATGCTGCGTTACGAAATCGAGTAGTTCGTCCGAGTAGTTCCTGCCCGAATCGCAAGGATGGAAAAACTTGGATGTTTTCTTTACAATTGGGGTCGGGATAAAGGTGAATGCATTCTGGTATTCTGTCCGAGTTCACGACTTTTTTCGCGATCGAACTATAACAATGATTCCTCAGAAATCCATGCGGAAAACACATCCAAATAATAATGGATCTTGTCGGAATCGATGTAACGCCCCTTCCCCGTATAAAATTCAATGATCCACGATACGGCGCGGGCGGATATATCTCATGTCCGTGGGATGCAGAAGTCATGCCTCGTCGTCTTTTGCAGGAATTAGAGTGGTGGGCACTCACTGACTAGGCATTACAGTTCAACATGTCCTGTTCCGATGTTGGGCTGTGGTGTAATCCTCTCATGTGGCCGTCGAGGTGAGCTGAATGTAGATACGGTACTTTGCGTGATGACCTTGGAGCGAAAGTCGTATCGATAAATCTTGGACTTATTTAACCTGTGCCGCAGACTTCGTATTTTTGAGAGAAAAACTCGATATCCTCCCTTGTCTGAGTGAGTGAGACTTTGTATGCTACATGTGAAATCGTGCTCTCAGATCGGAAAGCGTGAATGAGACCATCCTCTCCGGGATCTTCTCTGGGCATGCTGGGACTTGACTCGGCTATTTCCCACCTTGTTTGGCGGGGCTAGCCCAAATCTTCGCGATTCAATCCGCTCCCATGTATCATGGGATAGTGGTCAAGTTAATAATTAAGCTGAGAAGTGGATCATCCAGAAGTGAAACTCAGTCCGCCCATTTTTCTTTACCCAACCAGCTGCTGTTTCTCGCTCAAAGACAGCCACTCGGAAGATTCGGAAAACCAGGATATCATCAAGCAGGCTTTGATGATCAAACGGTCCGTGAATCGCAAGCGATTGGGACCTGTGAATTATAAAGCTCGATGGTTCGTCCTGACTAAGTCATTTCTCTCCTACTACGAAGGATCGCTCGAGGTAATTTCGGCTTTTGCTCGTGTATTATCAGCCAGTGCTCAGATTCGACAATCGATATCGCACAGACCCACTTCCGATGGAATCGACGTGAGCACGGAACGCAATTTCCTCTTTTAACTCGTTCCGTCGGCTATCGATGCAGTGAAGCTATCTTCGTCGATGTTAAAAAAGAGCGCTTTTGGCGCCGAGGGAAACATGCTTGTAATTGTTTCGTTGCAGAAACGAGGCCGTGAAAAAGGTCGAATCGTTCTGACGTCAATTAGCTTAATCGAATATGTGAACGATGAAGCTCTCGACAAGAAAAACGTGTTTCAGGTTTGTGTTTTCAAAGATTCTGACAGTCCGGAATTCCTGAAAAATGGAATCGCGGCGCGGTGACGAGGCTACGCAACGCCCTGCGGGCTGTTGTGAAGTTTCGCGGATATTGTCGGATGATCTTCTTGTAATTTCATCCCATGCAAATAACTTGCAGATTGGTTTCGACACGGAACACATTCTCTACATCGTGGCTTCATCGGCCGAGCAACGTGACGAGTGGTTGTGTGCCTTAAGGAAACGTGAGTTTCTGAATAAGCGTTTCTCCCGAGCCGAGAAAACAATGTGACGCGGGTGGGGTAGTCTCCATGCCGTCGTTTCTGTTTTTGCAACAGATTCACTTGTTCCAGTTTGCACGGATAATCAATGCCTCGTTGACAAGTACCATTCGAAGTTGTGGACCGGTTCCAAATGGTCTTGCTGTGGAGACTCCTCCAAACTCAGTTGCGGGTGCCAACCCACTTGGGTGACAAAGCCGTTGACAGCGTCATTGAAAAGCATCGAGTACGTATTGAGCATGGGACGCATGACCAAAGTCAATTCTGCGCAGAAAAAATCCGAACAAGCGTTCTTCGAAATCCTTCAGCCAGTTCACGGCGAAACTTTTGTTCTCACACCTTCAGACCGGCTGCTTCGAAGTCGATCCATCCGGTCCAGTCGATGGGACTCTTCAGGAATAGCGACAGTAACTCGTCGCTGGACATTTCACTGCCACAAAATAGCGATCAGCCGTCGTTTAGGAAAAGGGTATATTTATTCGTCAGCCTATTTGGAATTTCGGCATCACGCGATGCTCAGGGGCGTCACCAACGCATGAATGCTTGAGACATGTATGGGTCGGCGACGGCGCGTTTATTGTCTTTCCTCGCCTAACGTATATTTTATAGCTATCGAGGTCAAATGTCGACGACAGAAAGCTCTCCAACTTGGACGAAGTCTCTACGCTTGAGAAAATGCGCAACAATCGAAATAACTTCACCAGGAGCTCTGATAGTCCCGCGTTAGATTCAGCGAAAAAAACATCTGGCCACAGAATTGTCGTCGCCATGTACGATTTCGAAGCTCAAGAAGACGGTGATCTATCGCTCAAGAAAGACGGGGAGTACGAGGTTGTCGACGATTCAGGCGACCATTGGTGGCAGGTGAGCCCAGTGAGCTCTATGAGGCGAGCCAAGGGCTCCCTGAGCCCGATTCATTCGAGGAGAGCGGAGCAGAGCCGTCAACTCCGATCCGATGGTGAGGTTTTCGTGACTTGCAGGTCCGTAACCCTAAGGGAGAATTGGGCTACATACCATCGAACTATGTCCAAGAGAAAGGTTCGACTGGACTTTGGAGTTTCGACTGGTACGCCGGAAGTATGTCGCGTCAGAAGGCGGAGTCTATTCTGCGGCAAGAAAACAGAGAGGGTTGTTTTGTGATCCGGAACTCCTCGACCAATGGAATGTACACTCTATCGCTCTTCACTAAGATGTGAGTTTGCCTCATTGAACTATAGAGATGAATAGGAGACCGCATGCATACGTCGGAGATTTCAAAGATTTATTTTTTCCTTCCAACCCCAGCCCGGGACCTCAGGTGAAGCACTACCACGTCAAAACCGCTAGTCAAGGTGAGCTTTACCTCAGTGAAAGGCACCGATTCCAGTCGCTCGAAGAGCTGGTGTACTACCACAAACACGATTCGGGCGGTTTGGCGACTCGACTGAAGATGGCTCCCTCGAGCATTCACAAAATTCAACCCAATATCGGCATGAGCTCAGGTAGGCTATGATTGAAACCCTCGTTACGAACTCGTCGCTCGCAGTACCATAGATCGAGACCCAGGGAGCTCATCCAATGTGTTTTCTGATTCATTGTAGACAAATGGGAAATCGACCCATTGGAACTGAGTTTACTCGAGGAAATGGGTTCTGGTCAGTTCGGTGTCGTCCGCCGCGGCCGCTGGAGGCAAACTAAAGACGTTGCCGTGAAAATGATGAAAGAGGGAACCATGAGCGAAGACGATTTCATTGAAGAAGCAAAGGTCATGACGTAAGTATCAACGTAGCCGTAACCAAAGTCGGAGGAAAGCGCTGGATCGCCCATCTCTTGTCCTCCCACATATTATCATTTTTTTTCTCGTTCGCTTTGTATTCGTTTCTGCGCCGTCGAAAGCTCGATGAAATCCAATGATTCTCGCCGACTAGTTCGGGAGCAGAGTCATGGCCTTCTCCGCGGAGTTGTTCTTTTGGTGCATCTTCAACGATAGAATATAAGTCAATGGCTCCACCGCGCGGCATTCCATTGAATAGAACTCATCAGTATGAGCGAATTCTACATCGAAATGGCATCGTGTCCTTGGCTCGCAACGAGTTTCTCGACCTGGAACTTTCGCAGGAAACTTCAACACCCGAATCTCGTGCAGCTTTTCGGGGTTTGTTCCAAGCAGCGGCCAATCTTGATAGTGACCGAATACATGAAGAACGGATCTTTGCTTAACTACCTGAGGAAACACGAACAACGATTGCTGGGTCAAACCCAAACACTTCTGGATATGTGCAAGCAGGTGAGGCTTCCCATTCGAGCTCGTGGAGAGTTCCCCACGCGGGATATGACGGAGGTTCAGGACGGAGGGATAAAGAAGACATGCTCGAAAATCGCAGAATTTCGCTCACCCCATGTGTCTCACCCCAGGTGTGTTCTGGCATGGCTTACCTGGAGATGCACAACTACATCCATCGTGACTTAGCCGCTCGAAACTGCCTCGTTGGTGAAAGGAATGTCGTCAAGGTTGCCGATTTCGGCTTGGCCAGGTGAGTCGAGTGAGCTTTTCGGAGAATGGTCTGACGGGCGATTCCTCGCTTCGTGAACCGATCGCTCAAGCTGCAGTTCTTCGCCAGATACGTTATCGACGATGAGTACACGTCGTCTGGCGGAACCAAATTCCCCATTAAATGGGCTCCTCCCGAAGTTCTCGGGTATACCAGATTCTCATCGAAGTCGGATGTCTGGGCGTACGGTGTACTCATGTGGGAGGTGAGTGCTGCCATTTTTCAGCAGGCTGTCGCATGGGTCACAATGCTCTCCAGACCAGTCATGATTGGGAAAAAATCTGAATTACAGGTTTACACTTGTGGGAAAATTCCCTACGGGCGCGCCGGGAACGCTGAAGTTGTCGATCATGTGCAGAGAGGCCAAAGACTAGAGAGACCACGAGTGTGTCCGAGGAATGTGTACAGCATCATGAAAGCGTGTTGGGAGAAGTAGGTTCCTCTCCGACTTTCGAGAATTTGAGATTTCCATCGTTCCAAAAAAATATTTCGGATCTGACGGCTGGTTCCAACATCCCCAGGTTCCCTGAAGATCGACCGACATTTCGCGGCATCAAATCTCAGCTCGATCGACTCGTAGATGGCAGCAATCAATTCTGAGGTCGGGGCAGACTCGTTGGGAGCGTTTGATATTCGAGACAGCGCATCAAGACAATGCCGAAAGCCGGAAGAAGCAGGGGAGAACTACTCGTGTGTTCGGATACTTCTCCCTCGAGAAGCTTAACTCTCCACTAACTGCGAGATTTTGTACATGGAATGCAAAACTCCAATGTGACGAGACGACGCGATCGAAAATAAAGTCCGATCTTCACTAAGCTGAAACTTTCCCCGCTCAATTCGTGCTACCGACCGGATCCGAATATCGGAGAGTCTTATTCCTCGGAGCCCCCAAGACTTACGCTACCCTGATCCGGCCGATGGGAAAGAGCAAACGGGGATGCCGGCGGCACTGGAGCTCACGGCGTACCTGCTCGATTAGGTGGGGTCAAATACGTTGATCAGTTTTTATTCTCCTCAAGAGCCGCTCACAGCTTGGCTGTCCGTCCGACGCTCTTTAATGTAAGGTCCTCACAGAGAACAGAAGAGCCAGGTTTCTGACTCTACTGTACGAGCTATCGGGATTGTGCACTCGGAAAAAATTACCAGAGAAGTCGCACAATCGAAAAGCGATGTGGGAGACTCGTAGATTTTCAACAGTAGTAACAAAAAGTCATATGTACACAATTTTCCCCGTCGCCGGGATTCGTTGCTATATGCGTTGTTCAGATATACAGACGGGCCAGATCTCTGAGCGCGGATCGGAAATGTTTCGGTTCTTGGCCGTTCGCCATATCGTGGAGGAAACTGCCGAGTTGATTGGGAGTCACCGTGACCGTGCCCGCCGCTCCGACCATCGGGAGAGAAGTTGCTGCGTTTTTCAACCATGTATCGAAGTCGGATCTGGAAGCCGCGGAATTCTGAGCGAGGATTTCCATGCGAAAAATACCCTTCTGAGAAAGCCCGCCCAATTCCAGAGAAGAGGTAGCGTGAAGTAGGCTCACCTGACCGTGTGCTGCCGGAGTTCGAAGAGAACTTCACCGACGTCGGAGCATAGAAATGTTGGCAATTTCGTCACAATTGCGTGAAGGAGGCTGTGGACAATCGCGGGACCCATCTGAAATGGATGTCGCGATAACTCATATCCCAATAGGGCTACATTGAATCCGATGGTTTTGATAATCCCATTCAGGGAGTCAGCGTCGCGCAGCTGTCTTTACCTCCGCTAAAATGCTTGTCAGAACTTGAGCTCGGATGACCTTGATATCCGGTGGCGCATCGTCGGCGGAAGTTATGAATTCCGTGAGAAATCTGCGGTTGTTTTGAGAATTAATCGGAGCCTATCCAGGACCTCTCGCCGCTCTTGGAAACCACGGAAGGGTCAAGAACTAACCTCATGACGACTGTGTTCGCTTCACGATGCGCCAGCGACGCACAAGCCATCGCGCATGCCAAAATACCCCGGAAAGCAGGCGATGTCATGAACTCGAGGGGAGCTCTTTGAACGCAGCGACTGCACAATCTGTAATATTCGAAATCGTGAGCAATGGGGACTCTCTGTGAGCGTCAGAGTTGATGAACTGCAGAGACTCACATCCGAGAACATACGGCTCAGATGCGGAACGCTCCGGAGAATGAATTCGAGCTTCATCAGAATTCCAGACCGGTATTCCTGGGATATCAGTCGACTTACCTGAAGAAGTCTTCGACGGTGTCAGGGTTCTGTTCCAAGGCCTCAGGTGAGTTGAGAATGGCGAAAGTGGGTTCCGCAAATGCATTAACGAGAGAAATGAGGCCCGGAACGCAATCCTTTTGTGTGCCAAACTCGTCGACCTAGTTGCAATGATTGAAAAAAGTTGTGAAACCTCAGTCCAAATTACGACTATCACGCAGAGTGACAAGGCTGGCGAACAATCCTCAGAGCGACAGCCGGAGAGAATCCACGCACCAGAATACTGTTGAGGTATAAAAAACACGAATGCGGATGTGCATTATAGGTCGATATGAGCCGATTGGCCAGTGGCTCAAGGAGCGGTGATGCGTCCGTTGACAGCCATCTGACCATGTACCTGAGGGGGAGATACTCCGGTGAGCTGCGACCAAATAGAATTGAAAACACCAGCACTTCCGTTCCGTCCCGGAAAACTCCTGCCCACCTTATCGTTCGGCAAGTTTTCTCCATGATTTTGCTATTATCACTCCATCGTTGCATAAGTCCATCGAGGGTTATCCACGATTTCTGTGCCATCGGGAGCAATGCTGCGGAAACAGAAAGTAAATTCCCGGAATTCAAGGTCAAGGAATGACCGGAGAGCATCATGAATCGATGGGCAACCCCCACCACAGGTGGCGCTTCCGACAAACTAACCAGATCCCGATCGATGTTTACTCCGGAATAATTGCTGGAAAATAACGGTCAGTCTATCCGCCCAGACCGACGGATCTGATTTGGGATTGCGGCCAATAATCTGAAAAGCCAGAAGCTTGAATCGGTTGCGGTCGACCCATCGTCCACGATTACCGCATAGTCTGCTGAGGCATGAACTCTCCCAGTCGTGAGACCATAGTCGCGAAGCAAGGGTAGCGCATATCGACCAGAAATTCGAACATTTCGCCAGGAATCGGGAGCTAACCTGATGGTTCGGATTGCGGAGCATCTCATTTATAGGCTCTAGTTGTGCATCGACGAGCTCCTGCAACCTTTAAGAATACAGACGAAATCAGTGTAAGGAATTCCCAGGGGGAATGAAGTTCGAGAGGCCGTCCCGGGAAAAGTCCACTGCATCATGATGTGTGAGCCCTGACGATTGATTTTACCGTGGGTAATCCTGATTCTCCCCGAGTATATTCGTCACGCCCTGGAACAGCTGCACAGTCGCGTCTTGGCATGTCAGTGAATTGTGATCCATTGAAATAACGATATCCATCAAGATTTTCCGATGGGATTTGAGATGTTCACTGCAGAAGCTGCACAGCTGAGGAATTACAGGAAAAGTTGAAGGAGAAAAAACTCAAAGTTCAGAGTTCTATTCGATGGTAAGCACCTCACACCTGCGGAGTCAGGGGCAAGGAGCCTCACGAACCTTCTCCAGAGTGACGGCGGCGACCGGCGCCAAGGGGGTTTGGAGCGCATGGAGGATGCCATTGAAGACGGCGAGGACATACTGGGGATGCTTCGAGAGCCATTCGGCTAGTTCCCCCAGGAGCCTGCGAGGCGGATCGGAAACGTGTTTTTAGACATGTATGCATGGACTTCGAATGGGAGTATCCAACAGGCTCAGGATTTTTTTCGGGAGGGGGGAGGCAGGGCTATCGTCTCGGTAGGGGTCAATAACCGATGATGATGAGCCTCAACATGGAGCCCTATGGGCCGGAAGAGATTTCGGGGAGGGAGGGGGCTCGAAACTGAGAGCTTGAACTAAGAACTTCACCTGATCGCTGTGTGGCGGACAATGACGTGGCAATTCACTCCCAACATCCCCAAGATAGCTTCAACAACGGGCGGTACCAATTCATTATCGCATGGGTTCAGGTTCCGGGCGATGGAGCACATCACAAACATCGTAGCTTCGGTTACGTTCCAACAGTTCTGGATTTAGGATCATCACATGACATTTTAGACATCACATGAACATCTACTCGTCGATGGAATTCGAACGAGGGGCACTAGCGGTGAAGCCATTTTGCTCCTCACTCGGTTTTCCATCGGATCTATAGGCACCGAAAGACTGGATGACACTCTACCTGAACCTCGACTTCGTTGAGACGATTCTTCAATTTCTCGAAACAATCATGACTCCCGATTATGAAAATCACATCTTTCACTAATTCACTACAACTGCAAGACAGATCGAAATGATTTAAGGACGACGAGCGTCGTTATGAGCGCTCCCGAGGCGATGAAGAGGATGACATGAGTTGAAAGCGCGGGAATGACACGGCTTAGTCAGCAGATGATGGGAAGAAGGTCGGAGGAAACTCACCGTTCTCTGAATTCCACGAAATCGTCTTCCTTGTCGGGCAGTCCCTCTTTATCGGCATCCAGCTGACAGTGTTGGCAGAGCGACTGAATGAGCACTAATATGTAGGGCTTGAAGAACTCTTGAAGTTGCCGATTGTTTTCGTCGTATATTCGCGTTGAGAATTTATTCCAGAAGTTGAATGTTATCTCCGCGACCTGCGTGAGATCACAGCGTTAGATTACTGGAATCATCCGCGAACCTTGAGAGAACATCGAGACAGAATCTCACCTCATAGTCGTAGTGTTGAGCACAAAGTAGGATCAGATCCAAGGTTCGCGAGTCTCCCAGCCCCCGACCCGGTGTTGCGATGATG